>NC_084914.1:803445-805945 GCF_949316345.1 Pungitius pungitius
AAATGCTTACACCCAAAAAGACAACTTTCCTCGAGGTGTGAAATCAATCTCAAAACGGTCACGAATCCACAAAACGCATCTTTAAATCTTCACACATATACAAAGAAATCTGGACAACAGAAACATCACAACCTATTCTGACATTGTTCTGTATTTATGCAGTTTGTTGTGACTCTACTTCTGTGTAGTGACCAGCAGGGGGCGACTCCTCTGCTCCCATAGACGTCTATGAGGAAATGACTGTACTTCTGTGTAGTGACCAGCAGGGGGCGACTCCCACGCTCCCATAGACGTCTATGAGGAAATGACTCTACTTCTGTGTAGTGACCAGCAGGGGGTGACTCCTCTGCTCCCATAGACGTCTATGAGGAAATGACTCTACTTCTGTGTAGTGACCAGCAGGGGGCGACTCCTCTGCTCCCATAGACGTCTATGAGGAAATGACTCTACTTCTGGGTAGTGACCAGCAGGGGGCGACTCCTCTGCTCCCATAGACGTCTATGAGGAAATGACTCTACTTCTGTGTAGTGACCAGCAGGGGGCGACTCCTCTGCTCCCATAGATGTCTATGAGGAAATGACTCTACTTCTGTGTAGTGACCAGCAGGGGGCGACTCCTCTGCTCCCATAGACGTCTATGAGGAAATGACTCTACTTCTCTCTTGATTTATTCCCTCAGTAAACATTGTAAACATGAGTTTATGGTCTCAGTCTCTAGTTTCAAGTCTTCTTCAATGCAGCATGATGTTCATTTAGTGAATGATGGTCCATTTAGAGTCAAACAGACCATAAAGCAGGAGATGCTTTGGGGCGGGGCTACCCAATGATTGACAGGCTGTTACCGTTTGTTCCCTCGTGTCCCTTCTGTTCACAATAAAGATGAATTAATCTCACGTAGAGGATTCAGGGACCCGAGTGTCACAAGCGTGTGTTTTCAATGTGTGTGTTTTCTAACTTGTTCTCGGTGTGTGTTTGTGTGTCTGCTCAATCAGCTGTGCGAGGAAACCCACACACTTCACCCACTACACCCCCCCCCCCTCCCCACTTCCAGGCTCCTCCCGATTGGCTGCCTCACGTCAGGCTCACCGCGCACCCATTGGCCGACGCACAAGGAGGCGGCAGTTTGTGGCTGTTGCTAGGATCCTGTTGCCATGGGTTCCCGGGCTGTTGCTAGGAGACGTGATGCATTATGGATGGCAGGTTGTTTTTTTCTCTTTTCACTCAGGGAGCAGGGAATCTGAAATGCTGATGACTGGACTCTCACCCCCCCAACCCCCCCCCCCCCTGCCTCTCTCTCTCTCAGTTGTACACATATATATGTCCCTCTATCACCTCCTGTCACCCTCTCTGTGTCCCTCCCTCTCCGTCTCCATCATTCTGACACTGGTTTGAATTTGCTTTAATGGCTCCAGCCGTGCATTCGGGTGGGCTGAATACTCCACAGGTTTGGGGTCGGGGGTGGGGGGGGTGTTCAAACATAACCAGCTGGTTCTGCATCTCAGAGCTCCTCCTTGAGAGCGGGAGGACATCGGGTGGTTCGGTACCTTCGGCCCGGCCTGCTTCCTCCATCCGAGGGACCCACATTCAGCTCATTTAACCAAGTGTTCACTGCAAAGTACATTTAATCTGTGTGTGTGAGAGACGCTTTTAAGTACCAAGCGCGACCCTTTTATCACCAGAGAGCGCTTTCATACTCCTTTGATTGCTTGGTTACTGGAAAAACAATCTACTTCCTGTTTACACCGGCTCCCACTTGCCCAGTGTACAAGAAGATTTCACTTTGGGAAAAGAATCTTTTGTATTACAGCGTGTTAAAAGGTGTGAGTGTGGAGGCTCCTCAAGGTGAAGAAGAAGCCCTTTTCGGAAATATGGGAGCCATGTTTTAGGCATAAAATAAATGCTTCAGGTCGCAAATCTCATCAAGCAGCATTAAAAAAATATCAAATAAACCAGACATGCAAAGAAAATAAAAGCTATCGAATTCAAAAAAGGGTTTAGTAAGTTTAAAGTAAATGAATGAATTCCTTGTTTATATAATATCACAACTTGCCCAACTGAAACCAGCTTTTGCAGGCGACAACTTTTGTCTCATCACGGTGCGCCGCAGACCCAGTTCGTTTTTTTCTGTTTCCAGCCGACATGGAGTGTTTATAAGTGGTCACACACAGCTTTTAAAGGATTCAGCCGATCAATAACTTGCTCTCAGTTTAGAAAATCGCTCAAACAATCACTTCAACTGGAACCACATGGATGCACAGGAAGCAAATCGCTATCTCGCTGTCAAACACGTTGTGACCACTGTGAAGCACGGCACTACGCCACGTAACCCAAACTCCTCCTTCAGAGAGAGTGTTTGGACCAACAAGCCGGCAGCAGGAGTCTTAGTGCTGCATTCTGTGTAGTGACCAGCAGGGGGCGACTCCTCTGCTCCCATAGACGTCTATGAGGAAATGACTCTACTTCTGTGTAGTGACCAGCAGGGGGCGACTCCTCTGCTCCCA
>NC_084914.1:1108445-1388445 GCF_949316345.1 Pungitius pungitius
ATTATCAACATTAATGTTAATTTGCAAATAGCAACAGTCAAACTATCTTGAATAAAGTCCTCATGAATCATAATTAAAGATGAATATATGAATAGAACAACAAAGTGTGAGTCTATTCTTTAATTCCTCTATTTATTTTTGAATGCACTATTTCCCATAAATGCAAATTCACCCGGACCATCATATCACTGAATCTGACTCCACAATCAAAGTCCTTTAATATCCGATGGATATCTGCCACATCGCAGCAGGTGATGAGCTGCAGTGGAAATAAACACGTTGAATAATTAATGTCTATAATTAATTCTACATTTCTCCCAGCGTCCTCTGGGCTGCACGTCCATCACGATCCGTATCGCTGGGTTCACGTTGTGCATCAGGGGTTTATTTATTTGTAATTAAAAAGAACAGAGAGAGGAGTCAGAGCTTTAAAATGACAAAGAGGACTCTCATCGAGACTCTTTGGTGTAGAAAGAATGAAGCAACGTTTTCTCACTAACTAACGAACTCAACCAACGTCAGGTGGTCGATGCTAAAAACTGAACTGAAAAAAATCACAATTAGAATTTGGAACATTTCATTTTACTGTGGTTTCTGTCCTCAAAGACCAGAAGCTTAAAATACATGACATTCAGAGTCCAACGAGACCATTCAGAGTCCAACGAGACCATTCAGAGTCCAACGAGACCATTCAGAGTCCAACGAGACCATTCAAAGTCCAACGAGACCATTCAGAGTCCAACGAGACCATTCAGAGTCCAACGAGACCATTCAGAGTCCAACGAGACCAAGACCAGAGTCCAACGAGACCATTCAGAGTCCAACGAGACCATTCAGAGTCCAACGAGACCATTCAGAGTCCAACAAGACCATTCAAAGTCCAACAAGACCATTCAGAGTCCAACGAGACCATTCAGAGTCCAACAAGACCATTCAGAGTCCAACAAGACCAAGACCAGAGTCCAACAAGACCATTCAGAGTCCAACGAGACCAAGACCAGAGTCCAACAAGACCATTCAGAGTCCAACAAGACCAAGACCAGAGTCCAACAAGACCTTTCAGAGTCCAACAAGACCAAGACCAGAGTCTAACGAGACCAAGACATTTCAGTGGAACAAGATCAGGATCATTCAGTCCCACAAGACCAAGACCATTCAGTCTAACGAAATGAAGACCAAAATAAGTGGGTCTGAAGACCGGACCCAAGTACTAGAGTCCTGTTTTTCATTTTATTATTAAAAGGTCTGAGTAATTTTGAGCGAATGAGCAACAATCTCCGCAGAAGGTCGACGAGTCCACATTTAAAGATGGAGAGAAGAAGAAGCGTCTCTTCACCGATGGACCAACAGCTTGATTCCAAGGAGCCGAAGGTTCTTCTGATTCACTCACAGGAGGCCCGGAAGCGTTGCATGAACGCTCCTTTCATTTCCGAGAAGCTCTGTTAATGATAAATCCATAAGTCCTCAAGTGAATCCTTCTCAATCACAAGCCTGGAGAAAGAATCTCACTTCCTGTAACGATTAAACCAGGAACCAGTGGATCCATCGCGTCGCTCAATACGGATTCAGCTCCTTTGGATGAATGAAAACACATGAAACCACAAAGGATTCATGTGAGAACGTTGTGTTTAATATGTCAAATGATATTTGATCCTTCAAGAAAACATCAGCTGACACTGAGCACGAGGTGAGAAAGACCAACGCCAGCAAATCAAACAAATGTCCCAGCATGCACTGCCTCTGCCCCCCCCCCCCCCGTGATGCTTCAGTAGAACTTTGATTCGTAATGTCTCTGGGGGAGCCTGTCGGAGATTAACGCCTTGCTCAAGGGCCCCTCTGCCTCCTATTCCCCCCCCCCCCCAGGGAGCTGGAGTGACACCTGACTGTTCATGAAGTCGCACCCCCCCCCCCCCCCCTCCAGCGTTTAGGGGCTCTGGAGGAGGAAGTGATGATGCGTGGAAATCCCCAAAAATAGGTCAAGGTCTGCAGGATGAAAGGGAGAGGAGGAGTCATGGGGAGGGACGGGGGAACGGGGGACGGGGGGGGGCATTTACAGGATCAGCTAAGCATGTAAATAATGCACCGTAGCATCTGACCCCATTTCCCCCCCCCCCCCCCCCCCATGACGCACTTGTTTACATTGGAGCTCCGAGCTGCCGGTTTACACAAAGGCAGAAATAAGGAATGCGTGTCACCCCCCCCCCCCCCTCCAACATTCAGATTCCTCTGAAAGCTGCAGTGGAAACATTAAAATGCAATGTCTGCGTTCTCAGTCAGCTGTTAAAATGCCCCCCCCCCCCCGGCGCCTGCCTTTCCCTCCCCATACATGGCCGAGCCTCCAGACTCGCTGAGAACCAGGAGGAAGCCGCTGAAATACGACACTGAGACTCTGAGAGGGCCGTCTGCAGCAATGTGACATATCAATCTGACAGCCAACAAGGGGGGGGGGGGGGCGCCGGGGGGGGGTTAATGAGAAAATCAATACCGGCCCTGCGTCTCGGCAGAAGAGCCGGCGCGTGAGGATGGAATGTGGCGTAGAATGGAGGCGGCTGCAGAACCGCTCTGCTCAACGCCATTTTTCCAATAGACAAGAAGAGGGAGGGGGCGGGGGGGGGGGGGGGGGGGGGGGTCATTTAAAGAAATATAAAAAATAAGAAGTTCTTATTGAGTGAGCAGAGGGAGCTTCCAGAAGGCCAGAAGAACATCTGGACTATTGTTCCTCACTTTGCACATTGAGGATCAATGAAATGGACCAATAGTGTTTAACAACGTCTTCATAATGATCTGCATTATACTCATTTATTCTTGTTGGAATAGAGAACATTTCTTTCTAATTCTGATATTTCAGGGAACCTTTTAAATATTTATTGTCTCCATTCAGACAGTTTTGAGATGAACATCTTCAGAAGAGCAGCACTTCAATACCAGAACACCATCAGTAGATACTATAAGAACACCATCAGTAGATACCATCAGTAGATACTATAAGAACACCATCAGTAGATACCATCAGTAGATACCATCAGTAGATACTATAAGAACACCATCAGTAGATACCATCAGTAGATACTATAAGAACAGCATCAGTAGATACCATCAGTAGATACCATCAGAACACCATCAGTAGATACCATCAGTAGATACTATAAGAACACCATCAGTAGATACCATCAGAACACCATCAGTAGATACTATAAGAACACCATCAGTAGATACTATAAGAACACCATCAGTAGATACTATAAGAACACCATCAGTAGATACCATCAGTAGATACCATCAGTAGATATCATTAGAACACCATCAGTAGATACCATCAGTAGATACTATCAGAACACCATCAGTAGATACCATAAGAACACCACCAGTAGATACCATCAGTAGATACTATCAGAACACCATCAGTAGATACCATCAGAACACCACCAGTAGATACTATAAGAACACCATCAGTAGATACCACCAGTAGATACCATCAGAACACCACCAGTAGATACTATAAGAACACCATCAGTAGATACCATCAGAACACCATCAGTAGATACCATCAGTAGATACTATCAGAACACCATCAGTAGATACCATCAGAACACCATCAGTAGATACTATCAGAACACCATCAGTAGATACCATCAGTAGATACTATCAGAACACCATCAGTAGATACCATCAGAACACCATCAGTAGATACTATCAGAACACCATCAGTAGATACCACCAGTAGATACCATCAGAACACCACCAGTAGATACTATCAGAACACCATCAGTAGATACCACCAGTAGATACTATAAGAACATCATCAGTAGATACCATCAGAGAACCATCAGTAGATACCATCAGGACACCAGCAGCAGCAGCAGGACCCCCCCCCCCCCCGCATCCACGTCTCACGGAGCCTCCAACAACATGGAGGGGGGGCGCACTGGAACTTGTAGCACTTCGCACACTTCGCCGTCCATGCAGCTCAAACTCTGACCCCCCCTCACGCACTAACCCCCCGGGGCAGCAGCCAGCGGGGCCCGGACAGAGGCGTCCGGAGGGCGGGTGGCTCCGGTACTCACCCTCGGATAACTCCAGCTCCAGCTCGGCCAGTCTGGCCCGAACCTCCGCAGTGAGCGGCACCGGGTCCCGGTCCGCCATTCCCGCCGTGAGGAACCCCCCCACCGGAGTAAATCTCTGTTCTTCTCGTTGCTTCCCCCCTCCCTCTCTCTCTCGCTCTCTCTCTTCGGGGCTTCTTTCTCCTCGAAACCCCCCAAAAATATCCAAAGTCAGAGGACCGAAGTGTCTCTGCGTGCGGCTCCCTGCGCGAACCGAGCGTCAAGCTGGATGCAACGTGCGGCTCCACTTCCGGTTTGGAGAATAAGAGCCCAGTAACCGGCGCAGGATTTTATTTTTGTATTTTTTTTCAGGGCCGTTATGGGGCTACAGTCAATGTTTAGTGAGAGGATTATGTGATCAGACTTGTGTTGTGTTGCTATTGTTTACGTTCCGTGTGATGTAACTACGATGGATCCTTGAATCCTTTTCTCCTAAAACTCTCCACACTTACTGAAGTACCGAGTTGGGTATTTTAAATTTCATGCAACTTTACAATAGAGACATGTGAGAAGTAGAAGTAAACGTGTTACTCCACTAGCTATGGACGCTAATCCAGGACAGTAAAAAGAAATGTTTTTCACCTCATGATGTAATCTTTTTTTTAAATGTTATCTCACATTTAGGACTTTTATCTCATATTTCTTCTCACATGATTCATCCCTTTCTTGTATTTCAAGAGTATAACATTGCTTGTGTGGATGTGAGTAATTGTCCTGGGGAATAAGTCAATCAGCATTGAGACATTTGATAGAGAAGAGGAAATACTTGGAAATGTTTAAAAAATATACCTTCCCCCGCCAAAATATGTTTTTTCTAATTATACATTATGAATAGTCAATTTTATTTGCATTAACACATATGTTTTGATTACAATATACTTCAAGTATCCTGATGTTCTCAATATTTTGTCCATTCACGCCAATTTCAGGCAAAATAAATCAAAACATATTTTTTAAAAGTCCATTTACAAAAGAACAAAGAGACACAAGGTTTCTAAAGCAACACAAGTCAGATTTAAATACACCGAAATGGCTTTTTAAACTCTTTGGTTTCGTTCTGCTGACCACAGCAGCTCCTTCTCCACTCGACGAAATGCTGTGATTCCTTTATTTGAAGGTGACCACTTCCGTCTTCCTGTGTGGCGCTCGTACTTGTGACTGCGTGCACATCGCAGGTAGAATTCCCTGCAGGTGGACGCGAGGACAGACGGAGAACATTTAATAACTCAACCTCACGTTGCATCTCATTCACTTCTGATCAACTTTATGATTCGATCAGTTTTAATGGAAAAATATTTAAATTCCGACTAGAGAGCGCTAAATGACATCGATCTGCAAGTCTATCAAAAAAAAATCACATATATGTGAAAACAATGTCCACTCATTAATAACCAATGCACAAGAAGTCACATCTACACCCCCCCCCCCCCCCCATGAAGGAGCAGCTTCCTGTGAGCTCGCTGCCCTCTTGTGGATCTTTACTGGAAACAGCTGAAGATTCATTACGTAGATGAGAAAAAGTAGAATTGTGTAGATCGAAGTACTTATACACATTTTTGTCACAATGTATTTAAAACTATTTGTTTAATAAAAGGTTTGTTCTTTGCCTCGTCATGAAGCCTGAGAGCGACCTTTAAAGACTACGTCCAATATGTACAAAAGGTTGCTGTTACGTCCCTTAAGGACTACCATGAAATATGGGAATATCATTTTACATCATATCATTAAATAATCAAGTCCATCTAAATGGAACAATAATTTAAATGTATGTTTGTGTTTTGTTAATGAAGTGATAAAAATCAAAATTTCCATCATGCGCTTTAGGTATTTTACGTTTTAATGTCAGAACTTAAGAGAATTGTGATTTACAGGGATTTATCTTCACAGCATTTTCTTAATTTGTAACTGTGCAGACAGTTAAATCTAAAAACAAAAAGTACATAAAAGAAAAGACAGCGGCTCAGTGCCTAAATCTTTATTTTTCAGTAAGCTACATTTTTTTCTCCAAATTAGACAGTTTAACATCATGACACAGAGTAACTTAAATTATCTATAGCTGACATGTACGCTTGATTCCAGTCTCGATGGAAGAATAGACCCGAAAAATGAAAACAAAAGAACCCCCCTCTTTAACTCATGGATTCCACATCTGCTAAAAGGTGTCCCCGGGAAAAACAAAGGGAAGAAACCACCGGTCCAAACCCCAACAGGAAGGAGTCGATTGTCCACAGCTGTTAGCGTAGCTTAGCACGAGTGTTAATGAGTTAAACCACAGTGAGGGCGAAAGAGAACACCAGTCTTGTTCCAGTCGGTTGCATCCAATGTTTCATCTTTGAGAAATGATGAGGAATAAAATGAGATGCAACCCGTTGAGGGTTTTGGGGGGGGGGGGGGGCACCTGAAGGGAGGGAGGATGCTGAGGCTGATATGAGGCTCCGTGTAGAAGTCCGTCAGAGAAAAGGAGACCAAAAAAAAAAAAAGAGACCCCCCCTCCCAGTTACCGTCCAGTCCGAGGTACCGCCCCCCCACTCCCCGGTACCGTCCAGCCCGAGGTACCGCCCCCCTCCAGGCTCTTTCTTCATTGCTCACATGCAAACACTACGTTTGTAAATCAGCCTTTTTCTCAAAAGTTTGAGGGTCGACAAAAAAAAAAAAAAGAAAATTAAAAAATCCTGCTCCCAGAAGTCATCGGTGTCATTCCTTAGTCTTTGATTGGACTTTCAGGGAACAACAACAAAAAATACAAAATAAAATCACATCTTCAAAATAAAAGAAATTAAAATAACTAAACCGAACTAGAAGCCAGAGCACTACGGGAGGACTATGTACAGAACAAACAGTCGGGTAATGGCACAGTTGTTGGGCTTTTTTTTTTTTTTCCTTTGCACTCGCTTCTGCGCATGTCACATGACGCATGTCACATGACTGTATGTGCCAGAAAGGTATGTCGCTCTGAGAGGTGTACAACAAAAAATTAAAATAAACCGCGATTCCAGTTGAGCCTCTGCTTTTGTCCCCCCCCCCCCCCCCCCAAAAAAAAAACCAAGACAATAATTTGTACGTATCCATCAGGACGTCCATGAAACCCCCCCCCCCCCCCAGCTACACACAGCACCTCTAATACGCCGTCTTGGGATTTATCGTCCGGTTCAACACTCGACTCCGAACGTCTCACTTTGTCTCCAAAAAGGTGTCTTTAAAAAAAAGGAAAGAAAAGCAGAACACAGATGGTGTCAGTCGTCATGGTTACAGCCGAACACCGAGGACCAAGCTGGGGCGTGTCCTTCAGGCATCGCTCTCCTGGGCCTTATTCAAACCACATTAGAAATACTTCAGACTGTCGAGTTAGTTTTTCTGTCCGTATTCTAATAGAAACAATCTCCCATGAGTCTTCGCTGTAGAAACCAAACATGTCAGATTATTTGATCCAAGGAGAGTTCCTGCCTTTAGAAAACAATTCCAGAAACCACAGAAGGCCCCTTTTTCATTGATAGCCGCTGTATGCTAACTCAATTAGCATTCATCAAGGAAATCGCTACCAACATCAGGTGAAGCTGCAACTCTCTTAAGCTGGACATGGTTAGCTTAGCATTAACGACTCGAAACGGCTAGCCAGGCTGCGTCTGACCTGTGCCTCGGAAGTGTCTTAAAACAGAACAGTTAAAACGATTCGCGTTACGTGCTGGAAGGGTCCAAAGCTATCGACTACGTAATAATCTCTGGAGGTGTTAGTGGAGGGAATCTTTCATCTTTAACAGAGCCAAGCTAACTGAGGAGGAAGGAAGCTACGCAACGGAGGAGGAAGGAAGCTACGCAGCGGAGGAGGAAGGAAGCTACCCAACGGAGGAGGAAGGAAGCTACGCAACGGAGGAGGAAGGACGCTACGCAACGGAGGAGGAAGGACGCTACGCAACGGAGGAGGAAGGAAGCTACGCAACGGAGGAGGAAGGACGCTACGCAACGGAAGAGGAAGGAAGCTACGCACCGTGTACCAAATCAAATACTGATTGCCGTTAGCTAAAAATGGCGACAAGCGCAAATCAGCGTAGTTTAAAAGCTCTTCTCAAGTGGTGGTCAGGCTCACTTCCTGTGACCAGCGTAGCATTAGAACGTGGTGGAGTTAGCCCGCTGGGCAGTTAGCTTGTTAATTGAGCGCTACGCTAGTTGGAGATCTGGTGAACGGGCTTTTCCTACACGGGGATTACGCGCATGACGCAGCGCGTAGCGGCTAGCCGGCTTGAGTTTAAATGGAAGCTACGTACGACAGCACATTTAAAAATGGCCGCCACGCTAACTTTCCCGCTACACTGACCTGAATGGGAACGTCGGTTATCCGTTTTTATGCTAAGCTAACACCAACCCTGAGTTACTCGTCTTCTGGACTCAAAGAGAATGTTTTAACGGCTCCGAAAGACCAAAACACCATAAATGTACCTAAAACACAAATTCGGACAGAAAACCCTCTCAAGGTGCCAAACTTGAGCTGTAGATCGAGTTCATATCGTCAAACGATGCGTTCTGAGGCGGCGCTGGAGACGAACACGCCGTGAATCCTCTGCGTTAGTGTCGTGGTCTACAAAACATTAATACTTCTATGTTACATCTATTCATCTTACAACTTATTTAACCATGTCCCAAAACACCTTGTGATAAGCAAAAAAAAAAAAAAAAACTTCTGACCTGTAGTGCTTTTTTTCTGTTTCGGTATTTAAATTTCTAGATTTGTGCCAAAATGAAAAGTGTAAAAAGAAAAATAAAAGAAGCCAGAGCGTTGAAGAGGACGTTGGTGGACACGCAGCGATGCACAGTTCATTAATAAGATGTCAGTACCACAGGCTCTGTCCAATTAGTGCACAGTGAAGGAGGGGGGGGGGGGGGGGGGGGGGGGGGGGGGGGGTAGAGACACCTGTACACTCAGGTGCAACCGACCAAACGGGTCCGAGAAATGGAATGAAAAGACAACAAAAGATGTACAATCAGACGAGCTGCCCTGCAGATAAGAGCAGATTTCAAACTCTGCAAAACCAGAAAACAAAAACATGAAAGAAAAATATTTCCAAAAAGCACAACATACATTTTTTTTAATATCCTACATCCAGCTCGATAGCGACATTAACAGTTCAACAAGATCAATATATTTTTTTATAGTCATTTTAAGGTACCTCTTATATTTTCTGAGTATTTACAACTGTACAGGCAAAGCACACACTTCAAAGTGCACAAATTTAATACAGTATCGACTAGTTTTGCATTTACAAGGTTTATGTAGTCGCCCCCCCCTCCCCCCCCCCCTCAAATAAACCCACCTGATACTACGAGAAAAAACAAAACAATCAAACTGATCATTTTTCGTACATTTTACAAAAAAGAGGAACTAAAGAAAACAGCTGGATTTTAAACCTCCTCTCGGTAAGACTTGTGACTGTTTGTGTGTTTTCACGCTTTAACATTTCGGGGATCTGTGTGTGAAAAGAAAATAACGGTTTGTCTTGTATAAAAAGTTAAGGCAAAGTCTTTTTCAAGTTTAAACAAAATTCAAGTTTCTCAAACAACAGATTGAATTTATCTTTTACATTTTGGGTGTGTATATATCTCTATACAGAGATATAGATCTCTGTATAGAGATCTATATCTATACATTTTATAGATATATATATATATATCTAGATGAGATATTTGTTTCTTTCTCCTTCAAAGAAAACTTTATATATTTTTCATGGAATAATAAACAGCATTGGTTTATGGAGGATAGTGGATATGGTGCATTTCCATCTCCTTTACCATTTCCACTGGTGAGAAAATAAAATAAAAATGGACCCATCCAAGTGCATCTCAGTCCTTCAAAAAAAAGAAAAAGGTTCCCAAAAAAAACTTCTTTACAAATTGGAGATTTTGCATCCAAATCAAAAGCAGCGGGTGAGTTCAAAAGTGAGTAAAGGCTTTTTTAATTATTATTTTAAGCTTCCCCCTCTCAGGATGGGTTGTTTAGTCATAGTGGGATTACCCAGAATGCTTCATGGTGCAGGAAGACGTCATGTAAAGGTTTGTAAATAAAACAGACATTGTGTATCATACAGTGTTTTTAAGGTTGTTTTGCATCTGAGGTGACAACTTTTTAAGAAGAGATTAAACCCAAGCACTAAACTGATGAGTAGTGGAGGGAACAAAAAACACTAACACCCCCCCCCTGAAAAAAAACATTATTTCAAACTTCTTGCACTAACCTTTTTCTTTGTAAATATAATGTTGCCAGCAGATTACACTTTTAGAATACAGTAAAACACCCAAGACGTGGTTGGTTATCTGCCAAAGTGGCTGCTACAGAAGACAGACCCCCCGACCCCCCCCCCCCACCCCCATCCGACCCCTCCATCCGACCCTCCATCCGACCCCTCGCTGCCACACTGACAAAAGGACAGACAAACGTCCCTTTGAGGCGGAGTCTGTGCGGTTCTGTGCTTTTACTTTTTAACCCAAGAAGCAGAACCTTTCATTTGAATACATCCAACTCAAAGTGATGAAGAGGCCGAGGAGGAAGCAAGCTGACAAACAGACGAGCGTCTTCATGGCGATGGACCTCGGTCGACTGTTTCCTTTCATCTCTGGAGGAGGTTTTTGTCAGACTCCCTGCACCCCCCCCCCCCCCCCCCCCCCACGTGGCAAAACAGAATAACCGTCTCCTGTCATCTGCAGTGAAACTTTCTGACTTCCAAAGTTT
This sequence comes from Pungitius pungitius, assembly GCF_949316345.1. Taxonomy (NCBI): domain Eukaryota; kingdom Metazoa; phylum Chordata; class Actinopteri; order Perciformes; family Gasterosteidae; genus Pungitius; species Pungitius pungitius. Next base: position 1,119,264 of record NC_084914.1, read on the forward strand.
CAGAACCAGCATCCTCCTCCCGATGGAAAGTCTGACCGCTACAGAACCAAAGACCCCAAACCACCGCAGTGAAACAACTGCTTCAGCCAACATCCGGCGAAAAACAAAAGGGTCACATGATGCCGCTAAACCGAAAACAAAGAGGAACCGCCGTCCGGTGCCCAGCAGACGTCCACAAGGCACAAAGACAAAGACCCAATCAAGCATTTGGGATTTTTTTTTTCTTCTTCCCCTCAACGTTCACAATCAATTCCCTTTTTCTCTCTTCGATAAACAGTGCAAACGCCGCTCTGTCGACGTGAACCCAGTGACCTCCTAAACACCAGACGAGTGACAGGGCTTCGACGGCTAGCACCACGTCCAGAGGGAACCGACCGGAACCACGCGCCTCCTCTGTGGGCCGCCCCAAGTGTCCCCCCCCGACCGCTGGACTTCCAACGCCGCCCGCCAGGCCTCGTACTTTGAGGCAGTGTGTGCGCGCCTTTATTCCACAGTTTTTTTTTTTTTAAATAGGAAAATGAAAATGAGAACTTTCACTGCTTTTCCCATAAAATACAAATGCCAAGAAAATGGAGCTTCTCCCCAAACGCCAAAAGTCTTCAAGCAACTAAACGGAAACAACCTTCCACCGAATGACTTTTGGTTGCAGGTTTCAGTGCAGCGGTGTTACGCACCAAAGAACAAAAAAACAGCGCTGATAGACAGAAGCTCTGCTGCACAGCTAGCCCGTTAGCCGCGTTAGCCAACAGTCAAAAAAACAACACAGCAGAAGGATTTGGTGATTTACAGAGAAAATAGAAATTGCTGCAGGAGTTACCATAGCAACGACAGCAAAACATCAACCAGCATAAGTCAGCTAGTGTGGATTAATCTGCAAAAAAAAAAAAAAAGATTTACACCCACAGGATTGTGAGTCTTGATGAGATTTAGATTTTCTTGCATATGGATTTGAAGACGTATTAAAGCACATCTGCTGATTACGACCCATAATTAAGCTACTTGAAGTCGCACGACGGCGCCACTCAACATGCAAACAAACCACTCGCTGTGACAGCCAAACAAGGTGGAGTCTGTACGCAAACGCTTTCCCACCATGCACTGGGGGGAGGGGGGGGGGGCTTCAGACAATGCCCCACTGAGTAATTAAATCGCAAAAGGCCATTGGAGCAGAATGACTGACTTCAGTGTCGTCTTACAGGTCAACACAGCGATGTGATGCAAAATGAAAAGAAGCCGATGAAAAGGAACAAAGGGGTTGAAACACAGTAAAGTGCTTTTTGCCGGAGAGCCTGAACCAGAAAGAAGGCGTCTGTTCTGTGTCGAGTAGCCCTGACTTAGATTTCCTTTTTCGCTTGTTTTAAACGCATCTCTGGAGCGCAGTGGGGGGGGGGAGGGGGGGGGGAGAGGTGCACTGGCCCTACTGCGGGGACTTGGGCGGGGTGTGGTGGGGATCTTTGCTGGGGGTTTTCCCCGTGTGGGGGGGCGGCGAGGCCCACCGTCCGGCCGGCCTCCGGGCCTCCCGCGGGGGCCTGGCGGCCGCCGAGCCGGGCTTGCTGCAGGCGGGGGGGTATGTCTCTCTGGCCCTGGGCTCCCCCGTCGGGGGGGCGGCGGCGTCGGGGCACTTCCTGTCCTCGCCGGCTGGCTTTGCTTCCTTGGGGGGCTGCGGCTGCTGCGACGTCGGGGAGTCTTTTATCCGCTGGCAGATCTCGGCGTAGGACGGCTTCCTCAGCTCCTGCCAGGCAAACAACAACAACAACAACATCAAGTATTCTGTGGTCCACCAGCAGAGGTTCCCTCAGCTTTTCTACAACAGGATTCATTCAGCGTCATTAATCCGCTTTTCTCATGAACACATTTAAGAAAAGGACGATAATCGCGAACGAACATCTTTGAATTTAAGACTCAAACGAAGTGAAGAAAAGTCTAAAAATCTAAACGATCGATCTTTGGTCTCAGCAGGTTTCTGTACTAACGTACTACTCAAAGTTCTGATCAAGTAAGATGTGTATGTATGTGTGTTTAGGAGTGGGGGGGGGTCCAGTACTGACTGTGGCCGCGCCGTTGACTTGCACCGACTTGCTTGCAGTGGACAGCGTGCCGGGGACTCGCTCCACAGACAGCGGCGCCTCCTTCGGCTTCACCTCCGCCGCCGGCTTCACCGCCTTCACCTCCCTGAAACAAAGCAGGCTGCGTCACATCAAAGAGAAACGCCAACAATCATGTTTACAATGTTTACTGAGGGAATAAATCAAGAGAAGTCGAGTCATGTCGTCATTTTCTCAGACCTCTATGGGACCAGAGGACTGCACACTGTAAACTAGTGCTCCTCCATCCTCTAATTCGACTTCCATAAAATAAAAGGGAGCAGTTACAGCTTTGCAGTAGTGTGTTATAATGACCAACCCTCGTATTATACTATTATATAATAACTATATGTAGTAGTTTATATCCCACAGACTTCAGATGAAAGTCGTGCTTCTTACGCTGCTGGGAGGGAAGGGGCGGGGCTGTGAGGCGGGGCGGCGGCCGGGGTCAGGGTCGAAGCCGAGGCCGTGGGGGTGGTCGGCGACGACTGGAAGCTGGTGGGCATCGGGGGGGCGGAGGCCCGGGGGGGCTCCTTGGGGCCCGCAGAAGAGACTGGAACGGGACTGGAATCAGCGATTACATTCTGCAGAGAGGAAGGAGAGTCAGCGTCGCCGTAGCTTCTCATGCTAATTGTTCTACCCTTTAAAAAAATCAAACAATAAATATATTAATAAAACTTAATTCGACCCCCCCCCTCACCCGTTCCTTGGCGTTTCCCAGCACGACGCTGCTGGCCAGCCGGCTGTCGAACACGTCGTCGGTCTTGAGCTGTCCGGCCGCCCCGGGCAGCGGGGGGAAGCTGGAGAGGCCCAGCTCGAAGCTCGGGGACGGGGGTTTGGGGGGGGGCGGCGGCGACTGGGGTGTCGCTCTCTACGGGGCGGCGGGCAGAGAGTCAACACGGGAAAAGAGCAACAACCGCGGAACTCAAACATCACATTGATACGTTTACATTTGGAATGACGAGGAAAAACAATATTTTACTTACTATTAACTTTTCGTCCCTCTTTTTCCTAAAAGAAGAAACAATTTTCCTTTAACAAAGCAAACATTTAACATTCAAGGGCTGAAAAACAGCGAGGTTTCGTAACTTAGTTACTTCATTATTTCACTGCTATTGAAGAAGGATGAGGAGGTTTGCGTGGTGTTGTTGTTGGTTTCTTGTTGCAGTTTTATTTACGTTCCAAAATACAAATGTACGGAGTCACGTTGGTGAAGCTAATGTTGCGTGGTAGTTTCCGGGGGGGGGGGGGGGGAATCCTACCTTCCTCGCCCGAGACCCAGGGAGTAGTCGGGGGCGGTGGGCTCGGTGACCCGGCCCGTGCCGGCGGTGTCCCTGCGGGGGAAGGCCGCGGTGGAGGGGAGGCGGGTCCTGGGCTGGCTGGCGGGGAGCCGCGTGGGGGGGCTGCCGCGGACGCCGTTGAGCCGCTCGCTGGGGAAGCTGGGGAAGAGGCCCGGGTTGTCCAGGAGCCCGGCGCTGCGGTCCACCGCGGGGAGGGTCGGCCTCAGGTGCGGTTTACTGTGACTCCTGCGACAATGTGATCGAGATTCAATTCTATTTCAATGAAAACTAGATTGTAAGATTTGAAAGCACTTTGGTCTGAAGCAGCAGGACGTGACGACGCTCGTCTTATTGACCAACCTGTTCCTGGGGGAGTAGTGCCTCACGGTGAGCGGGGACGTCGCTGGCTTGAAACTGTGCGATGTGGTAAATCCGTTGATGAACTGGTTGTTGTGAAATGGTGAAACCTGGAGAACGAGGCGAAGACGTTCAAAACCGCTCCCAACAAATGACTCTGGAGTAAGTAGCTAGGATATTAAAACACAATATATAAATAATAATAGTTATTTACAAAATACTAAATCCTCACATGTTTATCTTGAACCGGCTGATGTTAAATAAAGGACGGTGACGTATTGCGTCACCTCTTGCGGATACAAATGTAAACTTTAGCAATGGCTTTGTCCTAAAAATAAAGGAACCCGTTGTAACCATCAAACACCTCCTCCTCCTCTGACTCACCAGCGCGGGGTCGATGAAGCTGTGCGTGGTCGACCAGGCCTGCGGCGTGATGAGGCTGTACAGGGGGAACTGCTGCTGCGGGCTGTACACCGGCGGGATGTAGTAGGAGGTGTAGCGCTGCTGGGCGTACGGGTTCACCTCCACCGGCCGGTACCCGTTCTTTGGCATGAAAGTGTTGATGGCGATGGCCTTCGCCTTGATCCTCGCCTGGTGGAGTCAGCACACGAGTCATTTTGTGGTGGAGTGTGATCTTTGGTCACTGTTTTTGGACTAGATGTAACTTACCTTAATAGGCTTCCCTTGGAAGGTCTTCACCTCCTCACGCAGGTACTGATATGCCTTCATGAGGAGAGAGGGAACCGGTGTGATAACCAGGATTTGAATGCAATATGAACGCGACACACTATCTTTAGTGACATTGGATTCATTACAATAAACATGTGCTACGTCAAAGGGAAAAATGGGACTCGCTCACATTCAGCAGCACATTAGTCACAAACGTGCGTTTGATTTATGAAAGAAAAAATATTCACAAATTCACAACCCAAGTATGTCCTTACAAATACATTTTAAAGTGATAGAAATAATTATTCATCGTTATTTCCCAATAAATATGGAGTGGAATGAGAGACAGAAGTGACGTGGAATCCTGTTTGCTGCTAAATATTTATTATTATTATTCATGTTTGGGATCTAAACTAATGGAAGGTGAGAGAAAAGGAGGATGAAGAAAAGCTTCTCGTTACCTGCTGCGCGTCTGCTTCCGACTCAAAGGTGATGAACCAGTTGTCGTTGTAGGCAAACTCACAGTTGATGAACTTGGGCAAGTTGTCTCCTTTAAAAAGAGCCTCGACCTCCTGCAACACACAAGCTGGTTTTTAGTCAACAGAAAGCTTTTCTCCAGCGTGAAAGCGGATGATTTAGTTGATTTTATGTATGAAGCCAGTTTAACATTTAAAAAGACGGGTCCAATATGTGAGAGACACCAGGACGTCGGTGCCGTAGTTTGGGAAACCAGTCCCTTAAACCGCGTTCTGAAGAATCATGACCAGGTGTGAGGGAACAGGTGAGACATTTTAATTGGATGCATGAATGCAGGTCGACCACCGGCTGGTTTACTCAAGCGACGCGGTTACACAGACGGCGCTCTGCGTTAGCCGGATGGCGACTGAAGAGCTCGATGTTGGGCTTTAAATCAGTACTTTGTTTATTGCTGAATCTGACAGGAAGTAGTCTGTTATTTTTAAGTGTGATTCTGTGATTTTGACCTAAAATTTGTCTAGAGAATCAGATCTCAAAAGAAACCCCCCCCCACCATGACCTGCACTGACCTCTATGGGCGTGCTCTCAGGAACCTCTCTGAGGATCACGATGCAGCGGTTCTGATTGGGTCGCACCTTCTCCCCCTTCTCATCCACTTGGACCAATGGCAGAGCTGCAGATGAAGCACAACGTGAGGCGTTAAAAAAAAACAGGAAAAAAAGAATCACGTTCAATTGAATTCGTATGAAACTCAAATTGTTCAGATGCAGTTTGAAGCCCGACAGGATTCGTGAAGGTGTAAATTAGTTTGTGTACGAATAAAACCATAAAAGCAGGTTAGGGCCCCCGACCACATGCTGGTAAATAATCACCTGTCTACCCGGGGGGGTCACGTGTGATCTACCACTGCTTAAATAACCACTTCAGCTGTTCCTCAGGAGACTAAATGGCGTCCCGTCCGGGCCCATGAACTCACATCGTAGGATGTCCACGATCAGCTCCACGTCAGTGCTGAGCTTCTTGACGTGGTCCAGGTTGGCCACCGTCACAATCGGCACATACTGGTCGCTGTCCATCTGGGAGATGAGGTACATGTCACTGGCCAGGTTCTCCCTGAAGGGACGAGAAGGAGGCACACGGCCGGTTAGCCGCCGTTACGGAGGAGCCAGACTTCATTTACTGGGATTAGAGTCTAAAAGCGAGTTCACGTTAGCGCCGTCATCTGAGCTTTGTTTGGGAAACACGGAGAGAACACGTGAGCGGATTCACACGCGGGGCGAAATGGGTCCGAGGTGTTTGTGGTTTCTCTTTCGCTGCCAGTATTTCATAACACTCGCCCTCCGGCTGCTCGTCTTCACTGGGGGGGGGGGGGGGGGGGGGAGGAGGGAGGGGTCGATGTTCTTTTGTAGTTTTGGATAAAAGGAGTTGAATTTCTTTGAAAATGTATTTTGAAAAAAACTGCAAAACAAGGAAATCTTTTTACTATCCATTTAAGTGTTGACAATATTAGAAAAAAGTTTAGAATTTTCTTCACTTGATCACGAAGAGAAATGATCATTGGAAGAGAGTTTTAACATTAGACAAAATGTCAGTTTAAGCTTTAAGTTTAAGTTCTCTGACACCTTCTGGCTCAGGTAAACAAATGTTTAAACAAAAACAAACTCTTCGATCCCGCCGGCAGGATTTGATCCAAAAAAAGTGCAACTATTTGATTTGAATCTACAAATAAAGAGGACTTGGTTGAGCCGTCTAAAGTCCGTCAGAGATGAGACTCACCGGGAGAGACAGAACTCCAAGGTCTTCTTCAGGTGCTCCCTCAGACCCTCCTGTGGACTCTCTGGCTGGGTTTCGCTGCCTGTTGACACACAAAGAGGAAACGTTTCGGTAAAACAAAGAGGCCTCTAAACCGAACCCTGACGCCGGGAGCCAAACTTCAGCAGTTAAATGTGAAAGATGCAGAAAATGTCATCATGACTCGTTTTAAAGACGGTTCATTTATTACACAGAGGGGCTACGTGGTCCAAACGAAGTGGAGTGATTCATGAGCGAGACTTCCACCAGAAGCTGCCGTTACAAACTCACAACGTTCTAACAAAAACAATGAGAGATAATTAGATTGTAAACTAAGAAACGTGGTTTAGAGAAAAACAAAAGAGCCGTCCTACTGACACACATTCACATCTTTGTCGGTCTGAATAAGCTGCAGTCGATTTGACAACAGAGCCATGCACTCATAATATAATTATAATATTCCTCTCAACAGCAGCATCAAGTGAAAAGGTGTCCTTTAACCCTTTGATTCTTCATAATGTTTTAGGTACTCCTTTCTTTACAGGGTATGAAGGCAATGACGTAGTTCATGAATATAAGAAATGAGGTTCCTCCTCCTCACAGTGGGGGTTAGTTTATGAGGTTTTGCCTTTTTAAATCTTCCCACTTCATTTTATTGCCCTTTCTGAGAATCATCCTCAGACCAGAACTCGCTTCCAATCTGCAACCCACCGCGCACGAGAGAGAGCAAAGCTCTCGTCTCCTGGAGCACGTCCCCAGTATTTAACACCTTCAACCAGGTCCTTCCTGGTCCTCCATCCAGACCTCGTGGACACAAAGCACAACCTGCAGCTGATCTGCAACCAGCAATCACTAACCAGCCCACCTGTGCGCCCTGGTGGCCCCGGCTCGGGGAACTCCGCGTAGGCCGGCTCGGAGCACTCCAGGGGGACGGGGGCCGCGGGGGCCGGCTCGGCCAGCATCACCGGCGCCGGTGGAGGCTCATCTGGGTCGGCTAGTAGGGGCTCCTTGAAAGCCTTGTCGTCGCTGGCTTCATAGCCTGCAGCGAGGAACCCGAGTCAGAGAGAAATATCCATAATTACAAAGAGCATCGCATACAAAACCCCTCAAAAATGACCAGCACGTGAAAAGGAAAAGGGGGGGGGGGGACATCAAGGACAAGTGACCTCATCTTTATTAACGGTGGACAACAATTCTGTAGTGGTGATTTAAAATGAAACCTCATTCTCAAGCTGATAAAAGGAGACAGTAGTACATAGTAGGAAAACGTCGCCTAATCCATCAGATCCGTTTCACCACCACATCCTCGGCGCCGCTGCTCGCCGGCACATTAAACAGAGTCATTACGCTCATTTGGGTGGAAAAGGCAACTGTGAGGAGAATATTCATGGCTCATTCTAAATGGAGTATGAATGATTTAAGAGGCGCCTCGACATGAACAGTGACAAGAAACGGAAATTACTCCTTGTTGTAATTAAAGTACAACTGAGACTTTAATTAGTTTCACTGAAACAGCAGGAAATCCGTAGGTTCTACATACGTTCTTATGAGTCAGCTGACACTTCAGGTTCTTAGAACTTTTACGCTCATAAAAACTATGCTTATTTAAAACAACATTTTTCTTTAACATCCTTTTTGTGTTGTTTTCTTGCAGAGGAACCAAGCAGAGAAGCAGTGAACACATTTTGAATCCACAAAACCCTCCCTCTGACCTTCTGGGCCGGGGTCAGCCAAACTATTGCAGCCCTCCTTCCACGGCTGCAGGGCGGCAGTTGTGGTGTCAGAACTCCCGCTGGGGTCCAGGCTAAACATGTGGTTGGCCCATGCTTTCGCATTGGGGTTGAGGTCCGAAACCGTGGCGGATTCCTGCGAAGACATCAGAGAAATTGGGTCAGAGAAGAACCGATGTTCTCCCACTTTTGGTTATTTTAGCAAACTGAAGGGTCCCTAATGCCACAGGTGTCACCAACACGATGCTTTATTCGTCCCTCATGGGGGATATTCAGGTGTAGCATACATATATGTTTGTATAGTCCACATAGGTCCAGAGCAAAGTGGGGGCAAAGTGTTATTTTTGGGGGGGGGGGGGGGGCGGGGTCAGCATGCATCCAATCCATGGAAGACGTCACAGAAATACGGTTGTTTTTGTTTTTAAATGTCTCCCCTCCTCCTTCCTTCCCGGAGGTGCCGTAATAAAGCGGCATCTGATTTCTCTGATTGAACAAGTATTTTGGGAGGAGACAGTGATTCATCACGGCGCCCCCCCCACCCCCCCAAACAGAGACGGGTTGTGGTTGGTGTCGGCCGATGGAGGCGAGCAGACAGAAACACTGACACGCAAACAGCGCATCAGGGGAGAAAAACAACAACTACTAGAAGCCCTTGAATCTGGACGCAGACTCCTCCTCCTCCTCCTCCTCTTCCTCCTTTTCTGACAGCTAGAAGAGCTTCAGGGCCGAAGAGTTACGAGCAAATCAAACGCATCACACCTACGACACACCTCTGGACCCCTCTGCCCAGGGGACTGATGTAAGATCAACAGGACTAACGTCAACACAAGTGGTCCAAGGAGATAAAAGAACCACCAGCTCAGCACAAGATGGCATTCAAATGTGTATGCACGCACAAACAGACACACACACACACACACAAACCACCCGCCCACATCACACCCAGAAATGTGTGAAAAGGCGTATTTAATTACATTTAATTTTGCTTCCTGTGTTGTTACCTCGTCTCACGGTGTAAACTGCACACGTTTCACAAGTCTAGTTAAAGCGATAACTACAAGGTTTAAAGGGGACATATGAAAATTCCACTTCTTTTAGTGCTTCTACATGTTCATTTGGCATCGTGTTTATCGACCCCAAAACTCTGGAAGAAAAAAAAAAAAAACACTCCCCCGATTTGTTATGGTTCTTGTACGTCAGCAACGTCATGCTCAAGCAACTAAGAATGAGCTTCCTTATCTTCTATCTCTATATCTCGTCTCTTACTCATTAGACTCATTTGCATTTAAAGGAACACTCAACAGGTCACTGAGTGAAGGGCTGTTTGACAGTTTTAAATCATCCTGGTGGTATTTTGAGCAAAGTATGTTACAGGCATTTGTATGAGGTACTTGTACATCTGTGTTTTACTAGTTTCTTCACATTAAAAGTCGCACAATAAACGCAAACAAACTAAGCGACAGACAGCGTTAGATTAGTGACAGTTTGTGTCTCTTTCCCAAAGACTCCCGTCTACTGCATGGACTACACAGACCGAGGAAAGGAACCTCATACAAACACTTCTAAACAGCCAATAAGCAAATAAAAACGTGTATTTACCAAAAGGTTCACCTGGGCTGAACCAGGATTCTGGGCACATTTCTTGTGAACCTTCCAGGTGGGAGATTTCCTATCAGGCTTCAGACCTCAGCAGCCTTGACATCCTCAGCCGAGTGCGTGTTCCACCAGGGGAGCAGCGTTTGGGCTCCCAGCGCTTTTCCCTCCACTGAGCCGGGCCTCTAATGAGCCCCTTTTCCATCACGCTGACAATCTTCTCTCCCATCTCACAGGTGTGAGAATTAAAACGGGGCTGTTTCCATTTGCTTCCCCACAACTTTTCTCTTGCCTTGAGGCAGTCCGCTTTTGTCTCAGCCGTTTCCTCCCTTCTGTCCCATTTGGGAGGTGGATTTTAAAAGCATTCCCTGTGACTGACGTGGGTGCCCTGGTTCTCCTCGGAAAATTACCGCCATCGTTGAGAGGCAGAGTGTGAAAGCCTTTTCTTCTAAAAACACAACAAAGCATCACCTCTTCCCCCTAAACACAACAGAGCCAAACAGGAAATGATCACTTCCCGCCGCCCCCCCCCCAAGTCCACGCCTTTATGCCACAACTACAATCTCAGGTAATTGGACCAAACCATCTGATCTGGCATTATTTGAAGAGCAGAAGAACATACCACAACTACCGAGGCCTTTTACCGATTTTGCTATAATTTATTCACATAGAAATCCTTTTTAACTCAAACTCTTTTATTTCAAAGATGCTAAAATCACAAAATATATGAATTGGACAAAAGAGCAGCTGTAAAAACGAATGCTGATGGATTTACTCCTGTAGCATACTGTTAATCCAAAATAATCTGATGGGTCAACCTTCACCTTTGTCGCTTTGGTCTAATTTTAAATTATTGATAGCAAGAGAACATCTTGTTTCTCAGTAGCAAGGCCTCAGTTCCCCTCCAAGGAATATAATGTCACGCTCAGGTAACAGCTCATGCTTATAAAGTAACTTTATATTTCTTTACAAAACCCTTCTCCATACACAAAACCCTTCTCTATCATAATCAGCGTCGGACTGGGCGATGTACCGGTTCCACCTGTGTCAGATTGCCTTACGGTACGGTTATAACATTATACACTAGCCTACAAAAATGCTCTTTGACACGGTAATCACCACAACACAACAGTTTGTGACACAAACGATTGGATTCAAACTGAATGATTAAACTGATGCAGCTCAATCATCCATCCAGCAGATCACAGCCAAAAGCACACCCTGATACAACGGAGGATCTCTCAGATCCGGTAAGAAAACGCCCAGCGTTGACGATGATCTATGCGAGAACATCAATGAAGTCAATCGGAATCAATTCAAAAGGAACAGACGAAACGTCTGAACAAAGCACTTACTGAATTAGTTTGGGGGGGGGGTTTCAACAGGACTAAAATGGTCACCGGAGAGCATCAAGATGCAGAATGTGGAAAACTCACCAAATGAGAGCTCTCTTTTGCCTCTTGTACTTGCTGCACCTGTGGTTCAGCTACAACTTTCGTGTCCTGGTCAGAAGTCATGAGCCGTCTGCTTCTTGGCTCCTCAGGGAGAAGTCTCTGTGTCACCAAGTAAGCTGCAGGGGGGGGGGGAGGAGAAAAAAAAGAATGGATGTTGATGACAGAACTGTTTTAGAACAGTATAACAGCACAAAAGAATTATACGCAATGTGTGTAAATAATAGCAATTCAACTAGAAGGACCTGCTAAAAATGACCAATATCTCCAGTTCAAAAACGGAACCAACATCAAAACAAACTTCTTGTGTATTTAATACGCCCACCAGATAAAAACATGTTGCAAATTACATTTGCAATCGTACAACAATTGTAAATTACAAAATAGAAATTCAGGAAATTGAAAGGGTTTGTACATTGAGGTCTGTATTTGGTTGTGTTTAATTATAAAACTGAAACAAATTACAAAGGCATAATGATTTATCTAGATATTAAATCGTATATGATGTATAATTTGTTTCTGAGGAGTATTTAACAAACAACTTTCTGACAATTTACACAGCAAATAATACACGGTATGGATTATTCTAATAAAGTTGCAGCTGCGAGCAGAATGCCACTAAGGGCTTTGCGGATTGATGGAACGCTGTTTAATTGGATACCCAAATTTGCTTCAATCAATATAATTAACTGTCAGTCAGGTAATTGCTCCAGCATGGCTGACCATCAACCAAAACTACTCTTTCAGTTCAGTTTTCTCCTTATAGCGACGTTAAAATTCACGGGATCCTTCTTTTTGTTCCTTTGGGGGACAACTTTTCGTCTGAGTTGCATCTTAACAGTTTCCACATCTGACCTCAACAGCACACCTTCACATGGAATAAAAATAAAAAATAGCGAGGGGGACCCACCAACACAGGAAAGAAAACCTTCACTTTCTGGTAAAGCTGCGATAATCCCCAACAACAATCGTCTGTCTGTCTCTGACTCTGGACACTTGCTGCGTTTGCATACAAAGCAGAAAAAGAATGGCATTGCTGTAAAGCTGGTGACCTTTGATCCATAAACTGATTCCTATACACGGCGCGCGTGTGTGTGTGTGTGTGTGTGTGATGAATGGGGCCAAACACATCTCTGCATTGATACCAGGCAGCTTTCAAAACAGCTGTTGTGCGACAGACTGTTCTCAACAGTTGCCTTAAAACATGGCAAAGATATTTAGATTTCAGGACACACACACACACACGCGAGGATTATCATCTATGTTTAGAGTAAGATTTCTGTTTATAATTCAAAACCATCCAGGGCGAAGTAAACAAACGTGTTTGTTTGGAGACAAAACAATGACACAGCTTACACAGCATCATGAGTCACCGGTGTAAATCCTCTTGGATGAGTTGCTGATCACAACTCTCATAAAGCACAGTATTAATCTTACAACAATGTTGTTTCTCCTGTAATCCTGACAGTTAAAAAAATTATGAATTAATCTGTGTCAGTCAATACTCATCAGAAAGCAAGCAAGGGAACCGCTTCGAGAGACCAGGTCCTGGTAAATATGTAATGTGAGTCAGGGGGTGATCACAAGTCAGCTGTGACCCCCCAAACATCCCATAAATTATTTATTTTTAAACACACTGAACCCATGGGTCACTGTCCATGTCACCTCCTCTAGACAAGCAGTGAGTCACTCATAACGTCTAGACTCCAGCTGATCCAAAACAGAGGCTCAGGCCTCCTCCACCTACTCAGCCCCGTCTGCACCCGGCACAAGAGGTGATTTATAACCCAATTCCAACTCAAAAAAATAATGCAGGCGAAGGAAGAATGGGAGGAGGCAGCAAAGTAGTTTATTTTTAGTTGATGCGTTACCACTGGTGGCGGATCGTTGCCATGCCCCCCTCCCCTCCGCCCCCCCCCCCCGTTGGGGCATCCAACCGGTGTTTATCTCCATCCAAAACAAAGGCCATCGCAGCGCGTTGGGTGCGTTTGTTTGCAACAACTTCGCCCGCGAATGACTGCGTTTTTTCACGCTCAAGACGCAATGCAGGTCGTCTTTAGTGGCTGACACAGCCCGTTGAGGGAGGGGGGGGGACACACTGCCGCTCAACATGCCATGCCCACCGGGGAAATCCAGGCACGGCGACACTCCGTCACACGGGCAAAGTGCGGACTAAATATGGGTAATAAAGGAAACAATCGGGCGGTGGCGTTACGGGCCCGTGAACGCACCACAGCGTCGTGTGATATTTGAGAAAAGTTCGCCCTGGGAGCGAAAGTAGCAGCCGTGTCAAAGTTAGCTTGCTGGCAGCAGTATTCAATGAAAGATGGCGACCTCAGCCGTGATTTCGCGGATTCCCCAAACCACCGTTTAAAAAAAAAAGAATCAAGCTAATATTTAGTTAGCAAGCATGCTAACTTAAAAAGACTTCACTGAGCGGTAACATAAACAGTGTCGGACCCGCGGGTTTTGTTGCTCCAACGGCCGCAAAGACACAACAAAAAGTTTGTAGACAAACAGTTTCACTTACTCACCTGTCAACAATGCAAATACTATGCTGGTAGTGGCAGCCGACGGTGGCGCTGGACTGAGGCCTTCAACTGGCTTCCAGGCTAAATACGCAGGGTATTAGCTAGCGGGCTATATCGAGCGCGCTAGCGAGGAAGGCAACCGGCTTACCGCTGTAAACCCCGACCGAGGAAAGTTTTCCGTTTCCAGGGGTGTAAAGCTGCGAACGGTGGCAGTAACAACAAAACAAAAACGACGCCCCCCTCCCAAAAAATAAAGCTGTCTACGAAGACGACTCCTTCTCTGCAAGCTAGTTAGCGAGTGAGCTAGCCGAGAAGTAGCTGGCTGGTTAGCTAGGTGGCTAGCTAGCTAGCTTGCCCGACAACTTTGTGCGCTCGGGCTCGATAAAACTTGCGAGTGGAACGATTTCACGCGACGCGAAGTCCTCGCGGTCAACGGCGGGTGTGCGCGTGAGGGGACGGGGGGTCAAAAATCTGTTCGAAGGCTTCCTGAAACCAAGGAATAAACGATACTCGTCTCAAAGCTTCCGATCGATCAAACACTCGGTACAGCTAAAGATGAGAGAGGAGGGGGGAGGAGGAGGGGGGTGGTGGGCTGCTTCCTTTCCCTTTCGTGTGCAGCACAAAGATCGTCTACTGTGATTGATGGAGCACTCGTAAACAACTCGTATTAATAAACAAAACTCCACTTGAATCCTCAATAATAAAGCTCGTCTTTAATAGATTTGCTTAGTCACACTGACATTCTGTGACATTCTGTACCTCTTTGTAGGGCTCACCAGAGCTTTGTGTACATTATTAGGAATACTAATGATTAGGTCGTAGGAATTGAACGTATTGTACATATTTTACGTTGTTCATTCTGTACATATGACATCCGTGGTAATCTGTCCATCTCGGTCGTTTCGTCTCGTTAAAAAAAAATTGTACAGACCATAAAGCCCTCTGAGGCAAATTTGTAATTCGTAACGTTGGGCTACACAAAATGAGATGGATTAAATACCAACGTGATGAAACGGAAAATCCAGAAAAGGTATTTCCTATATTATAAATACAACAAACAGGTATTGTATTTTGTTACATTTTCTAGCACCAGTATTTTGTATTTCATTTTAATAAATTTATTTAAGGGGTATTTTGTATCAAAATAATTTTGATATATTTTTGCTCATCCCTGCTTGTAGCAACAAGCTGCATTCCCCCGGTGTAAAGTAAAACACGTAATTTAACTGACGTCTGTAGAAGAGATGCTTTTTGAGCTAAGTGGTAAAAATAAATTCAACAGAGGGATACCTCTTCGTTATTTGTCTGATCTCTGGTGCACCACTGAGCTCGGAGCTGTCACACTGCGCTCGAGCTCCCGCCCACTTCTCAACCCTCACAGCGAGCCCTTCTGATTGGTCGAGACTGGCGGTGGGCATAGGGGATTACCACTCGAGATTGGATGTAGTGGGCAGCCCCCACTCACACAAACACCCGCTGATTGGCTGTTTCTGGATCACCGGGAATCACAACAAATGTGGAGTCAAATCGCTTCCGGGTGAAAGTTTGAACTTTTTCTGACTGTCAACAAAAGCCCTGAAAACATCTCAAAACAACAACTAATGGCTTATAACTAGTGTTATTTATCAAAATCTTGGTACATGTTAATCCTGTTTGCCTTGGATTTAACAATCAAAAATACATTAATGAACCGCATTGTCCCAATGTTTAAAATATTCATTCATCATTTGCAGATTTCGTTCCATAAAAGTAAATCAACTAATATGACAATGCATGATTATAGGAAAGCTACACAGCGGTAGATAGGGTCATTGTGTTTAAAAAGTGAAGGTCAGATAAATAACAGAAATGCTTGACATTATACTGTATAAGAGCTACTTGCTATATTCTCCCAAATCATTTTGATGCGATTTAGATTTTATTGCCACAGAGGTTGACATGTTGACTTTTACACCAGTTGGTCCTTTTTATTTTTTTAGTTGTACAATTATTCTGTTGTATCATTTATACAATATGCATTGAGTGTGTTGTTTTTATTGTGTGTTGTTTTACTTTATTATGTTAATAATTCCGTACATTTCTACTGGAAGATGAATCTGCAAACTGCAACATCAAAAGTGAAGATAAGCAGTTTACTGAGTAAAATGTGTTTATAGAGAGTGCAAATTGTAAAAACTGAAAAATACAGCAAAAGTCAAATATTACAAAATATAAATATGTAATTAAAACCTGGGAGCTGTACAGTGTTAATTATGCGACCATCAAACAACAAAGAATACATGGAGTTATAATCATTACTAACTTCAAATTTGAATTTGAATAAATAATTACAAAGAACTCATTTGTTTAATGTTTTTATCTGTAACTGCTGCATCCGGCCGCGAGGGGGCAACCTGCAGAAGAACTCGGTGTTTTCGCGCGTCTCTTCCGGTTGCAGCGGAACGAGCTGCCTTCCTTTCCCCGGTGCCGTCAGCGGACCCCAACGTGTCCGACAAGATGGCACAGTACAACTTTAAGAAGATTATGGTGGTTCCCACCGCAAAGGTTCGTGTTATTGTTCGACTTCGGCGTCTTAAACGGTTCTGGTTTTGCCTGCTGTGTTTTTTTTTAGCTCTGAGAGATCGAGGGAAGGGGTTTAAAAAAAAAACATGGAGTTCTGTTCGGGAGGAAAACACGTGCTGAGCTGGTGTAAAGAGACCGCAGCTGTACACGTCCTTCGTGACATCATTGAGTTCCACTTGGACTTATGGGGTAGTTAGTAAGTTGCACACATGACTTAACAAAGCCTCACCTGCCTCCGTTAAAGGAATCAGGACGTTTACGGTTCCCGTTTGTCCGTGGCGACGTGAACGTTTCCACGTTTTCAACTAAATGAAACCGTTTCTCACCTTTGGTTCGTAGCCGATTGCGTCACGTGTCAGCCGAATTGACAAGATGATATTGATAATGTGTGGAGATATTAGATATTATTATATTATAAGGGTTGTTTACCGATATGCGTCGGTATATTAAACTGACCGATTTAACGGTATCACTATTAACGCTGTTACCCTCTAAAAGAAAATATTGTTTTAATTGTATACAAAATTGTCAAGAGGACATAAATTATTTAAAATCGTAATATGAAAATGTTCTTATATGGTGTGTGTGTGTATGGTGTTTGTCGCAAAGGGATTTACATAATAAACTATATATAATAACTGTGAAAAAGGCTTAAATGGTATTTTTCTTAAATAAATCAACTTTCCTTTTTTCATTCATATGAAATACAATGCAACATTCCCTGTTCTAATTCACTTTAAATAGTGTATCAAATAATTTTGCCCATGGCAAAATAAATTAAAGTTTAGCTAGTAAACAGCAAACCCGGATCCATTGAGGCAAACGACAAAACAATAACACCCTGTTTACTGTTTCTGCAGGACTTCATCGACATCACTTTATCCAAAACCCAAAGGAAGACCCCCACGGTGGTGCACAAGCACTACCAGATCCACCGCATCCGTCACTTCTACATGCGGAAAGTAAAGTTCACCCAGCAGAGCTACCACGACCGCCTCACGCAGATCCTCACCGACTTCCCCAAGCTCGACGTGAGTCACGGCGCCGCCAGAAGTCTCTGCTCCTATGAGGAGGAAATTCAGATTGTGAACATGTTTGTTTCCTTCAGGACATCCAGGACATCCACCCGTTCTACGCCGATCTCATGAACGTGCTGTATGACAAAGATCATTACAAGCTGGCGTTGGGACAGATAAACATCGCCAAGAATCTGATCGATAGGTGAGTTCAAACATCACGATAAATATATGTGGATCCAGAGCATTTCATTTTAAAGGCAGGTGATTTCATATCAATAATAAACAATACAAGAAATGTCTTTTTTACTTGTCAACATCAAGCGTGGCCAAAGACTACGTGCGCCTGATGAAGTACGGAGATTCTCTGTACCGGTGCAAGCAGCTGAAGAGGGCCGCTCTGGGCCGCATGTGCACCATCCTGAAGAGACAGAAGTCCAGCCTGGAGTATCTGGAACAAGGTACCGGAGGTCGCCTCAGAGGTTTTCCCTTGGTTTATGGTTGTTTTTCCCCCCTTTTTTTTAAACGCTTCGTCCTCCCTCGCCAGTGCGTCAGCATCTGTCCCGTCTGCCGAGCATCGACCCAAACACCAGGACGCTGCTTCTGTGCGGCTACCCCAACGTCGGCAAGTCCAGCTTCATCAACAAGGTAGGAGGCTCTCACCACCACAACAACAACGACATCAACCGCCGCGCACAATGCTCACAAATCCCGTGTGTCACCAGGTGACCCGAGCGGACGTGGACGTGCAGCCGTACGCGTTCACCACCAAGTCTCTGTTCGTGGGTCACATGGACTACAGATACCTCCGCTGGCAGGTCGGTGGCGCTTCACTCTAGAAGCACGCGCTTTGTTTCACTGGCTGTAAAACGGTTAAAGCTGCGTGGGCTGAACGGTAAACGGGTTTTTTTCTTCTTTTTTTCCGTGCAGGTGGTGGACACCCCCGGCATCCTGGACCACCCTCTGGAGGACAGGAACACCATCGAGATGCAGGCCATCACGGCTCTGGCCCACCTGCGCTCCGCGGTCCTCTACGTCATGGACGTGTCGGAGCAGTGTGGACACAACCTGCAGCAGCAGCTGGAGCTCTTCAACAGCATCCGCCCGCTGTTCGCCAACAAGGTCAGAGGTCAACGAGTTCTCTTGTAGGCTGAATTAAACTTTGTGTAAGAGGTTGCGTTCGGGTACGAATCGGAAAAGGGGAAGTCTTGTTTTAGAATGAATCTTTGCTTCTCGTCTTAAAGTAACCTCGTGTCTCCCTCTGCAGCCGCTCATCATCGTGGCCAACAAATGTGACGTGAAGAAGATCAGCGAGCTGCCGGAGGAGAACCAGGTGGGAGGCGAATGTCTTTCAGACGAGGGGAACTAGACGTTTTCAGAGGTCTCTGCTGTCTCAACTTTGAAACCCTTTTGCCGTCAGAAAATCTTTGCCGACCTCACGGCCGAAGGAATCTCTGTCATTGAGACCAGCACCCTGACCGAGGAGGGAGTCATGCAGGTTAAAACAGAGGTGAGCTGCCCCCCCCCCCCCCCATCTCGGGCCACAGGGATGTAATGTGTGTGGTTGTCTCTGGGAGGACCAGCATGTGTCTCACGGGTCGCTTGTGCTCGCTCTGCCAGGCCTGCGACCGGCTCCTCGCCCACCGGGTCGACGCCAAGATGAAGGGCAAGAAGGTCCACGACGTCCTCAACCGGCTCCACCTGGCCATGCCCGCCAAGAGGGACGAGAAGGTACAGTGATTTTATCCAACTCGTTCTCACCCCGGCTACTCTGAAGCAGCACAGAGGAGCTAACCGCTAACCTCCATTAGCCGATGGTCTGTTGGCTCCAACTGGTTAAAGTATCTGGTAAAACGGTTAGAAAAATTATAGAGTTGGAGTTTTTTAAATTTATTTTTATAACTTCCTAACACAAGCTCAAAGCTGCTTATAATACAGGACTGGAACTATTTATACTAAAAATGTATTGCCTGATAATTTGAGTCATGTGTTTTAATGCAAATGACCACCAGGGTGACAGTAACAATGGACAAAGCACCTGTCGACTCTTATTTCTTCACCAGTAGGCCCTTTGGATGGAAGGGTGGGAACTTTAAACGTTGTTGTTGTGCTTTGCAGCCGAGGCCTCCGTTCATCCCAGAAGGAGCTTTGACCCGTAAGAAGGCCATGGAGGTGGACGCCCCCAAACGCAAGCTGGTACGTCCGCTGCTCACAAACCCGGCTTTTCTTTTAACGGTGACTCTCGGGTTTAATGAAACGATTCGTCATCCCACAGGAGAGGGATCTGGAGATGGAGCTCGGCGACGACTACGTCCTGGACCTGCAGAGTAAGAGGCGCTCCGTTTTGTTGTTTCCTGCGGTGACGTCTCAGAAGGTGCTGACGCGGTTTCTTCTTTAAACAGAATACTGGGACCTGATGAACGAGGAGGAGAAGAACGACAAGATCCCCGAGGTGTGGGAGGGCCACAACATCGCCGACTACATCGACCCCGAAATCATGCAGGTGGGTTTCTGCTGCTCTGAAATGTATTTTCTGAGTCCTTGATTTTTATAATGCAATCGCTTTACATCATGTAAACTCACTTGAACTTGACCTGATTTTTCGGCCATATTGTTTATTTTGAGAGAAATGTGCCGTCTTTTCTCTTTCTGTCACCCTGAGCGTCTCGACTTCCTGTGTCCCACAGAAACTGGAGTTGCTGGAGAAGGAGGAGGAGCTCAAGGAGCGAGCCGGGGAGTACGACTCTGACGAGGAGAGCGAGGACGAGGAGATGCAGGAGATCCGCGTCCTGGCCAAGCAGATCCGCGCCAAGAAGCAGCTCATGGTCGCCACGTCCAGGGAGAAGGACGTGCACGGGCCCCGCATGCCCAGGACCGCCACCAAGGTGAGCGCCACCTGGTGGAGACGTCACACAGAGGGGAAGTCCCGCCCCCTTCCCGTAGACCTTTATGGGACCTGGACCATTATTTCATCCCATCTTAATTGTGCCATAAATGACTGTTAATATAAAGAATCTTTAGTTTTTTGATCATAGTTATTTGGCTTTCAACATTTAACTAAAATCCCCTCTGAATGTCTTTGTCACAGGTTGAAAGAAAGAAGCTGGAGAAGGAGATGGGCAGCCTCGGTCTGGACATGGATAACAAAGACGATGTAAGTTGGGAACTATCGAGGTTCCTGCGTTTTCCAGTTATGCCACACAGAAAATGTCCTAAAAAACGACAACGCTCTCCTACCAACCAGCAGAGAATGAACTACCAGCCGATCCCTCAGATCCCAGAACTAAATCACATGAGGTCATTTATCCACAATAGAAAGATCACTTCCTGCTTATTCTTTTTTTTCTCCATTGGGTATAAACCTCACATCCTGTTCGGTTTCAGTTCATCCAGGTTTTCTTTTTGTACCTCATACTGAAATGAAGCGATTCACCACTAAACTTTTCTTGCACTTGTTACTTCTTCTTCTTCCAGAGCCACTACGCTCAGCTGGCCCGACGCTCCCGAAGCGTCACCAAGAAACGGAAGCGCGAAGCCTCGGCGCCGCCCACCTCCAGAACCCGCAGCCAGAGCGCCTCGCGTCCACCCAGAGACCAGTCGGGCTTAAGAGATCCAAAGGTACGAGGCGGCGGCGTCACTTATAAGGCGTAGATGGTTGATTTCCTTCTGATCCTAGATATCCTTGTTTGGTCCATTTGGTGGTTGGCAATCTGGTGTCTAACTAGAACTAGTGAACAAGTGTTGTCTTCTGGTTGTTCCTCAGATGATGAAGAAGGCAAAGAAGATGATGAAGAACTCCCAGAGAGACATGAACCGCCAAGGCAAGAAGGGCGAGGCGGACCGACACGTGTTCGACCTGAAACCCAAACACCTGCTGGCCGGGAAGAGGACGTCCGGGACTCACGATTACAGATAGACGAGGACTGTTTTTCTATATCTTCCCCTGCAGTAAAATTTCCTTTTTTAAGCTACAAAACAGTTTCATTATATCTGTGACGTGGAAGCTTCGTCCTTCAGGATGGTGGAAAAATGACAAGATGACCTGATGCTGCTGGGGAAATACCACCCAACCCATTTAAATGATTACTAATTATAACTCTTTTTATTTGTCTTAAAAACAACTTGGGAGACTTTGGAAAAAGTGGAACTATACATTTTACCAAGTGTCTTTCCTTGGCAATAGTTAAGTGGACTTTGAACTTGTATGTGGATCAGATACTGCCGAGTTAACTTTGGATAAAGTGACGATGATGATGATGATGATGATGATACTCTGTGTGCAAGTCTCTCTTTTGAAGTATTCATCATCAAAGGGGCTTAATAAATACACACCTGATGTAAACTGCAGTCTGAATGGTTTGTGCATACATGCTGTGCTTTTAACTTAAACCCTAAATCGTGTCCAGTATTCTGTAGTTCTGTCATAAACTCGCATAGCAAAAGATTTTAAAAAAATGTTTTGTAAGCACCACTAACATGTTTAATTCCTTAAATAGCAAGAAGCCTTTATAAAATATACACCTGGAGTTGTGTGATTGTACCTTGGTCTTTGATGACCTTCTTGTGTTTTGAGAGGCACCGAGGGAACCAGGACGTGCTTTGAGTGCAGAGCGCTCTGAGGCGGGGCGCCACTCCGGGCTTTTATTGTGAAAATCTCGCTGCCCGGAATTGGCTTCGTTATCTTTCTTTTTTTCCTCCCGTAGCGGCGCTCAACTGTCAACTACGGATCTGCGAACAGAACCTGCGCTTCTTTGTCACGCCCCGGGGAACATGTTACAAGCCGCGACGGTCACCGCGATATCCCGAAATAAAACCCCGTATTTATAGACTTTCTGGTGAGTTGGATTCGGTCTTTGAGGACCTTCGTCTCCGCCTTTAGCCCATTAGCATGTGGGTTGTAACGGTAGTTAGCTTAATGCTATGCTGTGAAGGCTAACGTCTAGACTCGCTCATGCTAACTGTCACGCGACTTGTCTTGCGTTTTTATTGCATCTATTCTCCAAATATGTATCGACAAATGGGTTTTCCCCCTCTTCTAAACGTCCAGCCGAGGTGTCTCATCTTGTGTCACTACTGTGACATGAGCATCTATAACAATGACTCCCTCATCCGGGTACTGGTTGTGACGTCACTCGCACCCTCACCGTACGCAGATGGGTTCAGCCCTCTGTGTCCTTCTGGGTTTGATTCTTTAAATGTGACCTGTAGGTTCTCCTCCTTTGTTCTAGTCAGTACTGTAGGACATCTGATCGGTCATAATCAGAAGCTGCTACTTCCACCCGTCTAAATGTGAGCATTGGTAGGTCTTTTGTATCTTAATCCTCTTGAGCTCAATCAATTAATCAATTTATGGAAAGGATATATATATATATAAATGATTAATTGAATCCTTAAATTGAAACATCTTTGGTTTAAAGACTCTGAGAAGAGACGTTGGCTGCAGGAAGCTTCCAGCCGCAGCCACACAGACGGCTTTGTGTTTCCCCCCCCCCCCTCCCCCCCGATGGTTTCCTTCCCTCTGACGCTGTCGGGCCCGTTTCTGTAGCTTCAGCCCGGCCGCACCGCGTGGAAGGAGGGATGCCGGTGGAGAGCGGGAGCAGCGCCGGCGCCGCCGCCCGCCAGGCCAAGCAGAAGAGGAAGTCCCACAGCCTGTCCATCCGCCGGACCAACAGCACGGAGCAGGAGCGCTCGGGCCTGCAGAGGGACATGCTGGAGGGACAGGTGACCACTCGCGCACCCTCCAGCTGCTGCTGTGTGGACGTGTTGAACTGTCAGCGTGAGCTGGACCTCATGTCTTAAGCCTAAGCCAATTAGGTCTAGATGCATCCACTTAGAGGAGCACACGGGGGTTTATAGTAGTTCTATAGGACATCTTGTACGACTCAGCGACTCGACTAGGTCCAGTATGGATGAAAGTGGTCCTCATGGCAGCCTGGATCCATAATGTCACATTCTACTCGGTGCCTTGTGAGCGTTGATCCCAGTTAACACACATCTAAACCTCTATTTCTACTGCATTCATGTAGTTTAGCTGTATTTTAAAATATTCAAGACAAGCGCTTCCTCCGATGGAAACGTGTCAAAGTGAACGTGAGGTCGGTGTTTCTCTGACTGTGAGGGATGTGATCAGCGGCGCTTCGGTTTACTGGGGCACCTGAACACATCGGGGGGGGGTTTTGTAGCAGCTCAGCTCGTCCCACTAAGGAGACTGAAAATAGTAATAAAAAAGGGCCAAAATCAAAGAAGGAGCAGCATAAGAGCAAAGTATTAACAATCACTTTTCTAAATGTGATAATATTTACTCTTAAATACAGCTATTTGATATTAATCTTTAT
This sequence comes from Pungitius pungitius, assembly GCF_949316345.1. Lineage (NCBI taxonomy): Eukaryota > Metazoa > Chordata > Actinopteri > Perciformes > Gasterosteidae > Pungitius > Pungitius pungitius. The sequence continues at coordinate 1,143,140 of NC_084914.1, forward strand.
TTCATCAGCTGCTTGATGACTCTTAAAAGCTCTTGACATCCTGAAGGAAAGACGCTGGGTTTTTTCTTACTAAATGCGACCTGTGACGAATAGTCAATGTTCATCCGTGACGTCCTCTGTGCTTTGGTCTCAGTCCTCTGATCACCTGGAGTCCCTCAGCAGGACCGAGGTAAGTTCTTACTTTCATAGCGTGTAGTTTCTTTGGTTTCCCGTCTCTCATAAATGTGAAATAGCTTTTAGCGTTGAGTCCCAACAGTAGAAGGTCTAGACGGAGAGTAGAAACCAGGTCACGTGACCAAAGGTCACACGGCTCCGATGCCCTTTTTCCTTTTATTTAGTTTAAGAATCCGACTGTGACGCCTTCCGTCTTCTCTCCGTGTCTCTGCCTCCGTTACCCAGAGTGCACTGCGTCTCTCAGCTCCGAGGAACCCTTCATCTAAATAAATAATCTGATTCTTTTGAATCAAACAGGGCGCTGGTTTGAGCTTCTACTATTGGCTCCCTGTGGGATTTCCTTCCTAAAGCCCTTTATTGAGTTATTTCTTCGGCCTCGTTTTGTGTAGATGTTTTCATTCTCTTCTCCATAATAACGGTGGTTATGTGGATTTATTCAGGGATTAAACTCCGATGTTGAGAAGAGGAAACATGAACGTCATAATGAACTCATTTAAAAGCTCATTTAAAGCTTGTGTCCTGGTGACCGGGTCCTGCTTCATGTCCTCCTCTGGTCTCCCAGCAGGACTCCAAGCTGCCTCCGTCTCTGAGGACCAACCTGCTGGACCTGTTCACTCAGATCGAGAGAGAGTTTGAAAACCTCTACGTAGAAAACCTGGAACGTAAGTCTCTTTTTCTCAGTAACGACACTTTGGCGCTTATTTCAAAGCAAAGCGCCAATGGTTCATTTCCTGATCTCCTCCACTGGAGCCCAGAGGCCCCCAGAGGCCCCCAGGGGCCCCGCCTCGTTGACCTGTGACCTTTGCCTCTCTCTCCGTCTGCATCTCAGTGCGCAGAGAGATGGAGACGCTGAACGAGCGGCTGTCGGCCGACGGGCAAACCGCCGAGGGGGCCGACCTGGCCAAAGGGGCGCTGAAGACCAAAGGTGAGGCGCGTTGGGGGGGGGGGGGGGCGCGGGGGCGCGTCTTCGTCGTGGCGGCGCCGCGTCGTGACTCTTTGTTCTTTGTGACGCAGCGAGTCACAGCACCAGCCAGCTGTCCCAGAAGCTCAAGACCACCTACAAGGCCTCCACGAGCAAGGTGAGGCTTCATGGGGTGGGGGGGGGGGTAAAGTGGCTCCTGTGAAAGTTCAACAGAAGAACCGCTGTGTTGTTGTTGTTGTTGTTGTTTGTTTTTTTCCACCTCGTAGCCGCGTTCAAACTCTTGCCACGGCAGAGTAGGCGGGACTCGCAACTTCAGCGTAACCAGCTGGGAGTTGTGGGGTGGAGACTCATGGGTAACTTGTTGCTTTCTCCCCCTGACCCCCCCGCCCCCCCTTTCCCGTCCCGTTTCCCCCCCCCCCCCCACCCTCTGTGCACCAATATGCATGAGCAGCCCGGCCCGGGGTTCGACTCCCCGTCCCCCAGAGACCTGGTGCTTCAAATGTAGGACTGAGTTTGTCTTCTCACTAACGAGCTTCTTTCCGTTGCTGCTCCTTGGTTTGGATTCTGCTTCCTTATGAAGACATTTTAACACCAACGTCACTTCTGTGCATCGACGGATGAAGAGCCTGAAGGTGGAGGAGCCTCTGAGGAGCTGTAGCTGCGTGGCGTGGGGGGGGGGGGGGGCGTGGCTCCAGCAGACTGACGCCTGGGCGCCGCTTTTGAGACGCTTTGCATTTTTCTTTCTGTGCCGCTCCTTTTTAGTTTCTTTGAACGCGGCGTAAAAGCATCGGCGTTCGACGATGTCTCGGATTCGACGCCACGGACCGATCGGAACCGGCAGCGGGCCGCGCCGCGCCTCATTTGCGTCGACGTGACAAAGCGTGTCGCGTTGCACATAACGAGATAGGAGGCACTAACAAAGAGCTGCTTCAGGGTGACTGTGCTGGATCTTCTATGGGGGGTCTGTGCAGGAGGTGCTCTGCTGTCGATGATTGACTCGCTCTCCTGCTTCCTTTCAGCTGGAACTTGTTTAGTGATCTGTTTCCCAAACGAGCCGAGGGTCCAGTTTGTATCATCCCCATCTTTAATGTAAACCCGCCGGCCGATAACCAGAACTGATCTTTGCCCCGTTTTCTTTCCCCTCCACGTTCACCCGCCTTGTTTTGCATTGACAGTAAATCCCGCTGCATCCGTCCTGATGCCAGATCTGGGTCATTGGTGGCGCTTGTTTTTGGCGGTGACCCCCCACGAGCCTAAAACGCAGCTTCAAACCAACATGTTGTTGTTGTTGTTGGTTAAAGCTTGAACCCAGGACTGATCCGACTAACGCTGTTCTCAGCTGAAGCTGCTCAGCAGCGGCTTCCTGCGAGGACGCTGCTGAGCAGCTCCTCCGGTCTGCTGACCCTCCCCACCCCCCCCCCCCCCCCCCCTCTCCACCCCCCCATGCCGGGGCTCCTACACAGTTCTGCAAAAGATCGGATATCAGATCATTTCCAGGTGGCAAAGGGGACATGTCCTGCTTCTTCACGATTACACGCTGTAATCCTCATTTCAGCATCTCTGCAAACAGTAAACAGAAGTGACCAAAGAAGAAGAGAGTTAAAGGGTTCTTCTTTCTCTAACGCCCCCTGGTGGACGTTAGAGAATAAAACCTTAACTCCCCCTAAGAAGGTGACCGTCTGCCTTTAATGGAAATGAACCCGTCTCTGTGAGACAAGTCCAGTCCGCTCCTTTCAGGACATCGAGACACGTCCCCTTTAAGCTGTGAAATGAGGACAAATTGTGGCAGAATGTTGTTTCATTAAAAGGTGTAAACGGCATTCCACGGTTTCCTATCAAAACATTTGACGGATTCGATGGGATCTTCAACAGTTGAAGTCATGATTTGATTGAGTGAGTGACCCCCCCCCCCCTCTGGAACTCACATTGTGAAATGTGCGAATGCCGAGAACGACACCGACCCGGCATGGAGAAGTGTGTGGGGGCCCCCTGCGGTTCTGTGACGTCGCTCCGCTTTGACTCCTCCGGCTTCGCTTCCTTTCGTCAGATCGTCTCCAGCTTCAAGGCGACCACGTCCCGCGCCGTGTGCCAGCTGGTCAGAGAGTACGTCGGCCACAGGGACGGCATCTGGGACCTCAGCGTCTCCAGGACTCAGCCCGTGGTGCTGGGCACGGCGTCAGCAGGTACCCCCCCCCCCCGCCCAGCATCTCACGTCCTGTGCCGTCTCACACAGGAGATGAAATGTCCTCGTTTTGTCTTTCCTCACGTGTCCTCTGTGTCCTCATTGTGTCCCATCAGACCACTCGGCCATGCTGTGGAGCATTGAGACGGGGAGATGCCTCCTGAGATACGCCGGGCACCAAGGATCAGGTGGAGAATCGGCACAGACCAAAGCAAACAGGAAACCCAACTGGTGTCTTCAGGGGGTTCTTTTTTTTTTTTTTGTCTCTGCAGTGAACTCCATCAAGTTCCACCCGACGGAGCAGATGGCGCTCACAGGTAACGATCCCGACGCCGCTGTCACATGATCAGAGACAGCTGTGATGTCATCGTCACTGACCCCCTCCTCCTCATCAGCGTCCGGGGACCAGACGGCGCACATCTGGAGGTACATGGTGCAGCTGCCCACGTCGCCGCCCGCCGCCGATGTCACGGTGAGCATCAGCCGCCGCTCTCTGTTAGCGCCGCCTCGACCGCGTCGAGTGCTTTATTGATCCCCCCCCCCCCCTGTCCGTCAGCAGCAGACGCCCTGCGAGGACGACGCGGACTCCTCGGACAAGGACGAGGCCGACGGCGAGGCCGAGGGTCCCAGCGAGTGCCCCTCCCTCCGCGTGGCGAGCACCACCCTGCGCAGCCACCAGGGCGTGGTGATCGCCGCCGACTGGCTGGTGGGCGGCAAGCAGGCGGTGACGGCGTCCTGGGACCGAGCCGCCAACCTCTACGACGTGGAGACGTCCGAGCTGGTCCACTCGCTCACTGGTGAGCGGGACAGAACCGCGTGGGACAGAACCGCGTGGGACAGAAGATTTAAGTGTGTGTGTGTGTGTGTGTGTGTGTGTGTTTGTTTGTGTGTGTGTGTGTGTGTGTGTGTGTGTCTTCAGGCCACGACCAGGAGCTGACCCACTGCTGCACTCACCCCACCCAGCGCCTGGTGGTCACCTCGTCCAGGGACACCACCTTCAGGCTGTGGGACTTCAGGGACCCGTCCATCCACTCGGTCAACGTGTTCCAGGGACACACCGAGTCAGTCCCCCCCCCCCCCCCCCCCACACACACACACACACACACACTCGTTTTTTTTTAAGAGTAATTGGCTGTTTTTTTTTACTTTATGAATTTGTATATTCCTCCTCCTCCTCCTCCTCTTCCTCAGCACGGTGACGTCTGCCGTCTTCACGGCGGGGGACAACGTGGTTTCCGGCAGCGACGATCGAACCGTCAAAGTGTGGGACCTGAAGAACATGAGGTCGCCCATAGCAACCATCCGCACCGACTCGGCCGTCAACAGGTCAGATCAAAGGTTCCTTTATCATTTAAATGCAACATGTGGCTCTTTGAGTCGTTTAAGTTCACCATGAAACAAAAGAAATGATTTGTTTCTCCTGGAGACGGTTTGAAGTGTCCATAAACACGTTGTTGTTGTTGTTGTGTTCAGGGTCAGCGTGTCGGTGACCCAGAGAATCATCGCTCTGCCTCACGACAACCGGCAGGTCCGTCTGTTCGACATGGGGGGGGTGCGTCTGGCTCGCCTCCCACAGAGCAACAGGACGGTGAGTCGGGGGGGGGGGGGGGGGCCTCGGGGGGGGGGGGGGGGGGAGTCGTTGTCCTCTGTGAACACAAGCGTTTTGGGGGGGGGGCTCTGACGCTGTCCCTGGTCTCCAGGGTCACCGGCGCATGGTGTGCTGCTCGGCCTGGTGTGAGGAGGACACCGCCTGCTGCAACCTGTTCACCTGCGGCTTCGACCGGCAGGCCATCGGCTGGAGCATCAACGCCGCCGCGCTGCTGCAGGAGAAGTGACCCCCCCCCACACCCCCCAAGAGTCTGTAGTGGTTTCTGTAAGTGAGTTTCCTTTTTTCAAAGGGATTCTCCGTGTTTGTGATGGACGACTCGTGCTGCTGACCTCAGAAACAGCTGCTCGGTTGGTTAAATTAAGGTAAAACACTAGAATATAAAGAAAATAACTTCAATTATTATCCCAGTTCTTTGCTACTCTTGTTAGTGTAGAAAGGGGCTTGATGGAGGTCACTTATAGCAGTAAATAATCAGACTAGTGGACCCCTCTGTGTTCTAGATGTGAATCCATCATCAATGGGAACTACTCAAGTCACATTTTAATGGCTCTAAAACTCTAAAATGGTGCAATTTAAATGTCATAATGACATCAAAGTACAAACGTTGTGTTCGGTAGACAAAACTCATTGAGACACGATGATGAAGGCACTTTATTACTGTGTGTGTGTGTGTGTGTGTGTGTGTGTGTGTGTGTGTGTGTGTGTGTGTGTGTGTGTGTGTGTGTGTGTGTGTGTGTGTGTGTGTGTGTGTGTGTGTGTGTGTGTGTGTGTGTGTGTGTGTGTGTGTGTGTGTGTCCAGTAAAAAGTGTTTCCACAGAGTAGAAAACTCTTCGTTTTGCCACATTGTTAAAATACATTTTGTGAAAAAAGGGCACATTGTTGCATTAAAGAATAAATAAATGTAAAAGAACAAACTAGTGATAACTTGCCAAAATGTAAAGTGTCTGTTACATTAAACTGATAACATTTCATCTTATAAATTGTAATATATATAAAATGAGTAGGTCTTGGCTGTACCTTTTTTTATTAGCTTTTCTAAGTTTAGTTTGAATAAACGTGTTTTCGGTTCTTATGTCTCTTTGAGCCGATGACACAGAATAATAAAGACAAACGTAAATGTTGTGTACGTGTGTGTTTGAGTAGTTATTTGCTCAGAAGGGAATTTCGGATCAGCTGCAATGAGCAAATGTTTCAAACATTGTTTGTTTGTTGCCTAAATGACGTCGTTCTGTTTGTAACGTTCTCTCTCAGTGAAACAAACAAACAAACAAAACACCAATAAACTGCTGTTTGAACGCTTCCAGGCTCAGTGCTTCTCTTTGATTAATAAATATCTATCTATAGAATTAAATACACTCAAACAAAACGTAAAGTGATGCATCAGTTGTTCCCTCCGTATGTTTTATTATTTATTTGGCTCATGAAGTGAAAATGACTGAACAGAACCAGAACCAGACGGGAAAAAAGGTTTTGCTTATTTGAAAAGTGAAAACTTGATGTTTTCTCACATTGTGATGATAAAAATAAAGGTTCTGACAAACCTTTGTCTTATCAATAATATAAAGTATTTATATGGAAGAGATAAAAGTTAAATGAAAGAACCAACCCATTTATGTCTTATTTATTTCCAGAGATATAAAACAATCATGAACAATATATGTTGTGCATATTTAATATAAAAGTTCATATAGAATCAGATTCCAGTGGCTTTCAGTAGAAGTGCTCTTTGTTTTTTACATTCTTTACTGAAGAAAAACTTAAAAAGCATCACAACAACAACATCAAGAGTAATGAATCAATCAATACTTTAACAAGATGAAATAATATATGTAAAGGACAAATAATTAAGGAAAAATGCTGAATTATAACGTTTCTCTTCATCTTGTAACGCACACAGTCCTCCTGCAGGGGGCGCCGTGTCGTCATGAGAATCACATGCGTCACTTTAAAAAGAACTCAAATCAAACTTAAGAATCCATTTCTGCAACAAAACCAAATAAACAAGAATAAATTATATTATGTTACTATAGTGCTCATTTTGTATCAATCACACTTAAGCCTCACATCTTGAAGTTTGGAATTGGTTAAGTTTAGAGTTAAGTTATTGATTTAATATTACAGTCAATGTAATGTCCCCCTAAGGGGCAAAAACAAGTTGTGTGTGTTTGAGGACATTTTGAGCTGTAGAATGTTCTGGTATCAGATACGTATTCTTTTTACAGTGTATATATATTATGGCAGTACTTCATTAGTGTGCAGCGTCTCTACAAGTTAACAAGTGCTTTATTGCTTTGTGACATGAGTTGTATATAAGGTGATTCCAGTATTATCTTTATTAAGTTCTTTTATTCCACTCAAACGTTCCACGTTAACTATTCTCTCTTTTGCCTAAATGTCCCTAAATATTTTATAAAGAAGAAGAGGGTGAGATGATCTTTGTAGCTCCTCCACGCACAAACACACACACACACGTGACCTTTGACCCGAACCCTTTTGTAGTCTGTAGCCTGTCAACAGACACCGGCTATTTGGAGTGACCCGGTTCTGGAGGTTTTGTGGGCCAGGTCCCGAGACCCGCGCCCTGCAGAGCGCCCGTGAACTGCTGCTTCGCCCTCTGGTAGCGCCCAGCGGCCATCTTGGAACCGGAACCAGAACCGCTCAGCTGGGAAAGCAACACGGTCGAATCACCTTTGGTCGTTTTCCCCGATGTGTTTGATCTTTTCTGGGTCGGTGTCGGCGGTTCTGTACCTGCAGCTGCAGCGCCTGCCAGCGGGCCGCCATGGACCCCCTGCAGAGCCGCGACGGCGTCCCTTCGGCCTTCCTGCGCCCCGTGGCGCCGCAGATCTCCTCCAGGCCTCCGTCGCCCCGACTCCAGTTCACGCTCACGTTGGGCGCCTTGCCCGCCGGCCGGGCCGCGCTGCGGCTCAGACCTGAGGGGGGGAGGGGAGGCGGCGAGGGGGGGGGGGGGGGGTGTCAGAGAGGTGATTCTGCACCTCAATAAAGCGTCAACCATCATTTAAAACATTTTGGACCCACATCCGAGCAGCAGCTTCCGCCGGCGGTACGGGAAGGGGAGGCGCCTGACGGGGGCGAGGCGGCGGGCCACGGCCCGGCCCAGGTGACCCGTGTGGCTCAGGGTCCCCACGGTCAGGCTGTGCAGGTAGACCGGCTCCACCAGGCGAGACAGCAGCGCCCCCTGGAGGCCCACCACACTCCACCTGTCAGGTGACAGGAGGATCAGAAGGAAAGCAGCTCGAAGCAGGATGTCTCTTCAACTTTAATAAAACAAGAAGATCCAAGATGGAAAAGACAAGAATAGTTTTTTTCATGTTTAAATATGCCAAGCAGGATGTCTATGACATTTTGGATCTTCTCTTTCCACTCATCAAAGATATCTTATAAAAGAAAAACATCCAAAAGTAAAAGCGTTTAAAATTCTTTCAATTTCCATCCCATCAAATATCAGCTGATCACAAACTCACTTGGCGATCTTGTCGGTGCAGGACATGATGGCGAGAGGTCCGGCCCGGTTCCGATTGGCTCCTCGGGCCGTGATGGGCAGCGTCCCCTCGCCTCCGTCCACCTTCACCCGGAGGTGGCAGTGGAACCTCCTCCCGGGACCTGCCACCAGAGGACAGAAGGTGCTGATTGAGTTTGGAGGTCATCGGACAGGTCCAAAGGTCATTTGCGTCTGATGCTCTGGGTTCGTGCCTGAGGCCTCGCGTGCGGCCTCGTGGGGGCAGTGGAGTCGAGCGTCTCCGCACGGCGACGAGCTGGCGTACATGTGGAAGAGGACGCCGTCCCGCAGCCGGAAGCCGCCGCCCTCATTTGGTACGAAGATGGATTCTTCCTGACAGTCTGCCGGCTCCCTTCAGAGAGGACAAGACACGAGAGGACAAGACAACGAGAGGAGAAGACACAAGAGGACAAGACAACGAGAGGAGAAGACACAAGAGGACAAGACAACGAGAGGAGAAGACACAAGAGGACAAGACAACGAGAGGAGAGGACAACGAGAGGAGAAGACAACGAGAGGAGAAGACACAAGAGGAGAAGACAACGAGAGGAGAGGACAACGAGAGGAGAAGACAACGAGAGGAGAAGACACAAGAGGAGAAGACAACGAGAGGAGAGGAGACACGAGAGGACAAGACAACGAGAGGAGAAGACAGCGAGAGGAGAAGACAACGAGAGGAGAAGACACAAGAGGAGAAGACACAAGAGGAGAGGACAACGAGAGGAGAGGACAACGAGAGGAGAAGACAACGAGAGGAGAAGACACAAGAGGAGAAGACAACGAGAGGAGAGGACAACGAGAGGAGAAGACAACGAGAGGAGAAGACACAAGAGGAGAAGACAACGAGAGGAGAGGAGACACGAGAGGACAAGACAACGAGAGGAGAAGACAGCGAGAGGAGAAGACAACGAGAGGAGAAGACACAAGAGGAGAAGACACAAGAGGAGAGGACAACGAGAGGAGAGGACAACGAGAGGAGAAGACAGCGAGAGGAGAGGACACAAGAGGAGAGGACAACGAGAGGAGAGGATAACGAGAGGAGAAGACACAAGAGGAGAAGACAACGAGAGGAGAAGACACAAGAGGAGAGGACAACGAGAGGAGAAGACACAAGAGGAGAGGACAACGAGAGGACAGGAGACACGAGAGGACAAGACAACGAGAGGAGAAGACAGCGAGAGGAGAAGACAACGAGAGGAGAAGACACAAGAGGAGAAGACAACGAGAGGAGAGGACAACGAGAGGAGAAGACAACGAGAGGAGAAGACAACGAGAGGAGAAGACACAAGAGGAGAAGACAACGAGAGGAGAAGACAACGAGAGGAGAGGACAACGAGAGGAGAGGACAACGAGAGGAGAAGACAACGAGAGGAGAAGACACAAGAGGAGAAGACAACGAGAGGAGAGGAGACACGAGAGGACAAGACAACGAGAGGAGAAGACAACGAGAGGAGAAGACACAAGAGGAGAAGACACAAGAGGAGAGGACAACGAGAGGAGAGGACAACGAGAGGAGAAGACACAAGAGGAGAAGACACAAGAGGAGAGGACAACGAGAGGAGAGGACAACGAGAGGAGAAGACAACGAGAGGAGAAGACAGCGAGAGGAGAGGACACAAGAGGAGAGGACAACGAGAGGAGAGGATAACGAGAGGAGAAGACAGCGAGAGGAGAAGACAACGAGAGGAGAAGACAGCGAGAGGAGAAGACAACGAGAGGAGAAGACACAAGAGGAGAAGACAGGAGAGGAGAGAAGAGGACAACGAGAGGAGAGGACAACGAGAGGAGAAGACAACGAGAGGAGAAGACACAAGAGGAGAGGACAACGAGAGGAGAAGACAGCGAGAGGAGAGGACACAAGAGGAGAAGATGTACAACGAGAGGAGAAGACAACGAGAGGAGAAGACACAAGAGGAGAGGACAACGAGAGGAGAGGACAACGAGAGGAGAAGACAGCGAGAGGAGAAGACAACGAGAGGAGAGGACAGCGAGAGGAGAGGACAACGAGAGGAGAGGACACAAGAGGAGAAGATATACAACGAGAGGAGAAGACAACGAGAGGAGAAGACACAAGAGGAGAGGACAACGAGAGGAGAGGACAACGAGAGGAGAAGACAGCGAGAGGAGAAGACACAAGAGGAGAGGACAACGAGAGGAGAGGACAACGAGAGGAGAAGACAGCGAGAGGAGAGGACACAAGAGGAGAAGATATACAACGAGAGGAGAAGACAACGAGAGGAGAAGACACAAGAGGAGAAGACAACGAGAGGAGAAGACAGCGAGAGGAGAGGACACAAGAGGAGAAGACAACGAGAGGAGAAGACAGCGAGAGGAGAAGACAGGAGAGGCTTTGAGACCTTTGTGACCCTTGTGGTTTGATTACTGATCAGATGGTTGGTGGTCGTCATGGTGACCAGACAGTGACTGATCTGGTTACCGTAGCAGCGTCTCCAGCTGGGCGTACAGGAAGCGGACCAGCGCCGTGCGGCTGAGGACCTCGCCGTGGCAGTCGCTGAGCGCGACCTCGCGGTCTCCGACGCCGTCCGGGTCCCGACACTTGGTCCCGGTGGCCAGAGACACCACCCGCGAAGACCTCAGGTCGAGTCCTGGAGGAGCGAGAGCGGGGGTGAAGGTCACAGAAGATACTGAAGAAGAAAGGTCACAGGTCACAGACTTGTCCCATCTTCAGCTGCTCTGCGGGTGGAAGCAGGCATCGTGACGTACGTGAAGCAGCGACCCAAACCCAAAGAACTCTGTGCCCCTCTCTGACCTCTGGTCATGACCACCAACCCACACCCAAAGAACTCTGTGCCCCTCTCTGACCTCTGGTCATGACCACCGACCCAAACCCAAAGAACTCTGTGCCCCTCTCTGACCTCTGGTCATGACCACCGCTGCCAGGCCTTTGCAGGAGGAGGTGGAGGAGCGTCCGTGGGTCAGCTCCGAGTATTTCTCCTCCACCAGGTGGAAGATCGACTCTGCGAAGAACTGCAGAAGAAGAAGCGTTACTCAGGGTGTATCCATTCTTATTCTGACCTTCACGTTGTCCAGCAGGTGTCTCCTGACCCGTCACATGGTTTGTTGTGTTATTGTCATCGAGCTCCTGCTCTGTTCCTAACGGTGCTTCTCTGAAGGCTCTGAAGGTGTAATGAGTGTGTTGAACGATGATCTGTCAGATTATGATGCTCCTCACACCTCCTTCTCGCCTCCTTCATCCCTAATGCGCTGTAACAATGTCTGTTAATGCGTCACGCCGCTCACATCGGAGGCGTTTGGGGCGCCGTGAGGCGATTTCAGGCTTTTTGGGACGAGGCGGCACATGATGGAGATGTTTGGATGTATGTATGTATGTATGTATGTGTATATACAGTAGATGGTGGATTAGACTCACCTGAGGAAGCTGATGCTGGAGACCCGTGACCTTCGTCTCTGGTTCCGGGCCGACGCCGTAAACGGAGCGCAGGGCGGCGCCGGCCGCCCTCGCCTTGGCCGCCCTCTTACTGTGACCACACCCTTCGAACGCCCTCCCCTCCACCCGGACCACCACCACGAAGCTCCTGTCCGGCCGGCCGTGCAGCCGCTCCGTCAGGCACGTGTACCTGACCCCCGGCCGCAGCTCGCCGAGCAGCGCCGCCGGGCCCAGGTGCCGCGGGGCGGCGGGGGAGACGTCCAGCGCCAGGCGGACGACTCGCCTGCGGCCGTACGCGCTGGAGAACAGCTCCTCCTGGGGGTCGGGGGGGCCCGGCCAGGGGGCGGCGGCGCCGGGGAGCGGGATGAAGGAGCGCAGGGCCAGCTCAGCGGCCCTCCTCTTGGTCCGCTTCTTGGCGGGGCCGCGGCCCTCGAAGCGGACGCCGCTGACCTCAACCCCCACGGGGACCTCCGGGGCGAGCGGAGGGCCCGTCTCCGCCGGCGCCTCGCAGCGGGGGCCGGGCCGCAGCCCGCTCAGCTGCACCAGCGCCTCCGCTCTCTCGCAGGTCGGGTGGCTCCGGTGGGGCCGCCTCCTCTTGGGGGCCCTGGGCCCGCGTTTGGGGGGGGCCGCGCTGAAGGCCGACGGGTGGAACCTCCGCAGCGGCTCGCCGTCCAGCTGGGCGCCGTCACCCCGGTTCTCCTTCACCTCCAGGCTGCTGGTACCTGGAAACAAAAGTCCTGTTCATTTACCAGAAGTTCTTTTGTTATTTGTCTTCAGTTCTGGTCCAGTTCTGGTCCAGTTTTCTCCTGCCCAAACCTTCCATCTTGTTAGTTTTACAACATTTATAAAGTGCAAGGAGTAAAAAGAATGACTTGAATTGTCAGCATCGTCAGCTGACGACACTCCGGCGTCGCAGGGACTTCTGGGATTGATGAGACGTTGATGAGACGTTGATGAGACGTTGATGAGACGTTGATGAGACGTTGATGAGACGTTGATGAGACGTTGATTCGCTCTGAGACACATGAGGCCACAACACGACTTCTTGGGTTTAAAACAGCTCTTTCCCACATGTAGAGATGATCCAATAAGAGTCTTCAGGAGAAGAAGAAGCTCTTAAACGAGCAGGAGCCAGATGGCGTGATTTAGAGACCGTACACAGGAGTACACCAGAGTACACCAGAGTACACCAGAGTACACCAGAGTACACAATAGTACACCAGAGATCATAATACCATAACCCGTGAATTTGGCTTTTTTTTCTAAAGTAAAGCTATTAATAATGTCAAGTTTTATGAAATCCTTTTTTCTTAAAAGCAAGGCTTAAAGACTCGTGTTTACTAAATGTTCTCCTGTTTCTTTAAATGTGACATAAAGACGTTAAAAAGTCGACAGGCAGATGTTATTGTTTGTTTGCTTCGTGCAGATCAGGACCACGATGTAAATAAACAGTATTTGTGTTTATTTCCTCAGAAAGGATGAAAGGATGTTTCCCTCCAGTCGCTGTTAATGGACCTTTTTTAATAGAGTAATGAAATTAGGCATGGGGGGGGGGGGGCGAGAAGCACCCGCTGCCTGTCCGGTGTGTGTGTGTGTGTGTGTGTGTGTGGTTTGACAGCTGTGGATAATCTCATTGGTTAAGTGTAATTAAGGGTTAAATCAGTTCCATTTACTTTCCTCAAGGGCAAAGAAATAAGGAAACTTTTTGAAACTATTTTGCTCACTTTCTTTATTCCGATCTTTAAAATGATTAGTAACGTGTTTAACTTGATTTTAGATGTTGAAGATTTGTAGCGGATGCTTTAATGAAACTCTTTGGATCTATGAAGGTGGGGGGTTAAGGTGTTCTGATGCTCACAGGGGACCAGAACCGGAACCAGAACTCAGTGTGAATGTAAGGCTTATGGACTTCACTCATTGGGTTCATGTTGACTTCCTGCTCACAAAGGTCAGACCCTAAAGGCAAAGAGACGTTTCTCTGCTCACACACACACACACACGTTTCTGTCAAACAAAGCTGAAAATCCCCAAAAATAATCAAACGTGTTTTACTCGTCTTTCCTTTATTGTTTCCAGCCGCAGCTTAACGCCTGCTCTCTTCTTCTGGAGATCAAATCGATGCTGGAAACATATGGCCGACGGATAATAACCTGCTGATGGCCTCCTCTTCCTCTCTGCGTGTCTCCTCCTCGTCCCTCAGGTGTGAGACGAGGAGGAGACACAGGGTCCAATGAGGAGAGGAGGCTGCAGCGACCCCCCCCCCCCCCCCCCGTCGCCATAGAAACGCTCACCTCCCGCTGCGTTTCACGTGAATGGTCACGTGACGTGTTCTTTTAGGCCTGATGTTTAAAAATGAAACGTATCAGTGTGGATGGAGCCTCGGTGAAAAAAGGCTTTTCACAATAAAAGCTGCCGAGGACTAGAGGCGATTAGAAGTTAGTCCAGTTTAAGCTTCTCTCTCCACAGGAGTTGATCAAAGGTCACCTGCACAACTCTGGACTGGAAAAAAAAAACTCATTTAACATCTCAGTTCCAACTGTCTTCTGTCAAGTGATGTGTGAGGAAGTTAAAAAAAAATCATTTTAATCATTTGGGGCCTAAACTAGGCTTAATTACTTAAAATCTCTAATCTGTAGCAGTTTATTAATAACTTGAATCACTATATGTGCGACACATCTTCATCTATCGCAGCATCTTTGTAACTGTTGGTTTCACTCTGAGAATCATTATTTACTCTGAGCTGAGAAGGACAACTTCAACAAAGGGATTTTTATTTTATTAAATCCAATCCACCGACTATGGGAACATAACGCAGCAGTGTGTGCGTGAGATGACGCTCCAATGAGATGAGAGGACCATTAAAGAGGATTTAGCGCAATTTTATGAAAAGCATCATCTCGTGGAAAACCATTTAAAAAAAGACAAATAATCAAGACCTTCTGGATTCTGTGTTTTTGATCCTTTTGGATTCTCCCGTCTCGGCCCCTTCAGACGCAGGCCTCCATGGCTTCGTATCCATCACCTCATGAGGGTACCATTTACAGCAGGTAGATATAAATATAAAGACTTTACATGAGGTGTCATCTCAGTAAACGGGTCGAAGGAATTCCAAAATAAGAGCACCTTGTAAAGTCTGAATTCATGACGATGAGCACTTTTAAAAAGCTTGTTTTCTCAACGCAGTGTGCATTTAGGGAGGCCCGGGGGGGGGGGTCCGGGGCTCAGAAGTGCGATCTATCGATTGACGACTCAAACGTTGCTTGCAGGTGTGTGAATGTTTTTTTTTTTATAAGGAGTTAAGGTTCACTTTTTTTATATTTTGGGACAAACAATAAAAGGAAGGATGCTGACTCTCTTTCTGTCGTCCCGGCGGGACTCGAACCCCCGGCAGCAGCAGCAGCAGCAGCACATCGGAGGGAGCGGCGCCCACTGACCCTGGCGGCCATTAAGTCACATGATGATCGCACAAACCATATTGCTGATGTTTGGTGGAGATCCATCAGTGAAATTGCTGCAGTAACTTGGGCCGCATGGCGCCGCTCACTTATCCAAAAAGCATCCAACGCGCAGCAGCTGTTGGCTCCGTGCTGCACGATCGTAATCCGCCGTCAGACGTTTGCTCCAGCGAGCGACACTTTGTTAAATTTAGACTGAAAAGCCAGCAGAAGGGGATTTTACAGCCAAATGGTGATTTGTTTTTTCCTGCTGGTCTGAAATCCTCATTAAGAGTCGCGTCCTCGCTGGACTAAATACACAAGTTCAGTTTAACAAAGTCCAACATCATCCTGCGTGCAAATGTTGTAACTGCATTCATGTCAGGTTTAGCTGACCTGGTTAGCCTAGCTTAGCATAACGACAACACTTCAATTCTACTGAATAGGGGACAAAGAGAAATACACAATGACGATTTGTGCTTTTAAACAAACAACAAACAACAATGAGGCTGATTTCCTGCTGACAGACGTATCGTTTAAACTGTTTTGTGGCGACTTAATTGACAGAATGACGGTTTAATTTTAAATATTAGGACTTAACGGGAGATCATTTTGATCCAACTCATCTGTCTGCTTATTTCAGTCTTTCAAACCGAACCATGATGTTTAAGAGTATATCATATTTTTTATGTTGTTCACATGTGTCCAACCTGAAGTGAGTTTAACACCCCTGATGTAGTTTAAACTGCGTGTTAACTTAAACATAACCAGGCCTTTACGTTTACTTTGAACTTTGTCGTCATTTTAAGCCAAACCAAAAGTATTTTGATGAGCAAAGTAGTTGTGAACCTATAAATATATTCTCACAAAGGCTCTCCTTTGCACTAAAGCTTATTTCTTTAAATCATCATCACCGTCAATCAAAAGCTAAACTTGTATTTTAACAGAATGAAAGTGAGAAGGAGACCTGATCGTAGTAGTTCAGCTATAAATGATGACAGACTTATTAGTGGAGGTGTAGAACCAGCAGAACGTGCACGCTGGACCCAAAGAGAGACATGTGACCCGCGAGGAGACAGTTTTCACTCCGGCGCTGATTTTGCACCCAAAAAAAGGCCAACGGGTCATTAATGAAAGTGGAAGGAGCTTAGAGCACTTTGAATAATACAGAAGTAATCTGCTGCATTTACTGAGGATTAACATGTGCACAACAATGACAGATTAATCCCACAATGCTGACCTGTTGCCTAGACGACTGTAATTATGATTACCAGAGCTTCATTTATCACACACACACACACACACACACACACACACACACACACACACACACACACTGTGTCGTTTTACTCCCCCCGGGTGAATTGTTGCTGTTTTTAGAACGCAGTGTTTTTTGAAATATGAGCAGATGAAATCAAACAGTCATAAAAGTTGTTGCTCCTCCAAACATTTACTCGAGTACTTTACTTAAATTGACTTTACAAATTATAATTAATGTTAATTGAGTTAATTGAGCATTCACATGTAGTGAGACTGTGATTATTGGGTTCTGATGATGGAGGTTTGACTTAAAAACAACAAGGTTATTTCTTATTAGTTTGGAAACACGCAGCTCTTCCTTTCTATTAAAAACAATAGTAACGATATCAGGCTGCATGAAAGAACTTGTACTGCATCGTTTTAAAGATGCCAAAGAAGAAGAAACATCGTCAGCATCACTGAGACAGTAAGACACTCCGGGGGGGGAGGGGGGGGACACACCTGCTGGACTCACCTTTGCCTTTACACCTCCTCCTCCTCTTCCTCTTCCTCTTCCACTTCCCCCTCACGTCACGCTGCGACCTCTCCATGTCTCCGCCGCACGTCCCAGCATGCACCTGTGCCATTCAGGGGAGTCCTTCTTCCTCTCCGTCCAGCCGTTTGCTCTCTACCTGCTGCTGCTTCTCCCAAGCGTCCGGAGAGGATTGAGAGTGAAGCTCTGCAGCGGGAAGCCCCTCCACAGTGACTCCCCCCCCCCTCCCCCCCCACCCCCCCGCCCCCCCCACGCTGCTGCAGGCTTCAGGAGGCAGCAGCGTGTGACATCACCAGCAGAGAGCTCTGGTTCAAGCTGGGATTCAGCATCACTCACTATTCTAAAGGTTTCATCACTCACATGAATGGTGATTTCTCAACAAACCTTCAAGTGTCACCATGTTTACACATAATTCTAAATATTCATGTCCATAAGCAGACGCGCTAATAACACACTGTAAAAGTCCTGCGTTGAAAATGTTACTCAAGTAAAAGCTTGTGAGGATCAGGGAAAATGTTTGGATGTGTCAAAAGTTCTCAATGCAGAAACAAGACTTCTGTTTTGTCCAATTGAGACGATTTAAAGTTCAAAATGAATTTCAATTATTCTTAGAAGCAAAAGCAATTTGAGCAATTGTCTGTCAATCAACTGATTAATCAATGAATCCCTTGAGTTGAGCTTGAATTCAACTTGCTGACATCTCAGTCCCTTTAATCCCCGTCAGTCACCCTCCTCAAAACAACCTGACTCCATCACCTTTAAACAGAGATCTGAATCTCTCCCGCTGCGTTTGGCTCATTCCATTGTCTGCCATCATCACATGGCATCACCCCCCCCCCTCTATCATCCTTCCCTGTGACTGACTCCCTCTGCGGAGGATTAGCGTCCTTTTGTTCCTCTGGGATCTCACTGAGGATCTCAGCGACTCCACTCGTCATCACCTCCACGTGTGTGAGGAGGGAAAAACGCGTTGATCCCACTTTACAGATCAGTGGTGTCTTAGTTAAGGATCAGTTTTATCGTGAGATTAACGTTTTCTTAAAGGTGGTGGTGGCGCTGTGGAGGATGACTGATGTGTGAAAACGTCAACAGGTTTTTTCTGTTTGAGGAGCTGCTGAATCAGGATGAGGAAACGTTTATTGCCATTATATGTTAGACATACATTTTATTTCATAGCATTCCATAGCATATATTTTATTATACTTTTATTTTATTTTTATCTTATTGCTGCACTATGTTGTCATTATTGTACTGTCTTCCGTCATGCACCAACCGCCAAGTCAAATTCCCTGTATGTCTAACATATAATGGCAATAAACGTTAGTAAGTAGTAGACTCACCTTTTATTGGTAACCTCACTGTTAGGGTTCATTGTTTCTGAAATAAGGCCTGACTGCTTTGTTCAATGTTAAGCCATAGTTTAACTGCACTACAGACTGAGTCCATGTTCACCTCAAATGTGCACTTTATCATTTTATTTTGTACCGTCCTGTTTGGCAATGTCGTTTTTTTGCATAAAGCAAGCCAATCCACTTTTCCATGTTGATAGGAGCATTAAAATGAAAAGAAAATTATAGAAAAAATAAAGGAAGGGACATTTAGAATAGATAAAGATTTGTGATTAATTGTGATTAATTTGGACATAAATGTGATTAATTGTGGTTAAATATTTTAATCGTTTGACAGCACTAATATATATATATATATACAAAAACACAGAAATTGCAGGAACAGTAACATGAGCCAGGAATAAATTGTAGAGTGAAAACACAAACATTCAACATGAACACCAAAGGGTTTCTGAGGTGTGCATCCATGTGGTGAAATAACAACTTCTCCTGCTGGTGTTTCCAGATGATCCAATCTGTTAAGATGAGATATGTGAGACACAACAGAGAGCTCTTACTGCGCCTGATGGAACACAACAGATTGAGCTTTATTTCTGCCTCTGGCTGAGAATCCACAGGCTGAAGGAACATGGCAGCATTAAGCTGTACACTACAGTGTTCTACTCAAACTACTCGAGACTCCAACACGCATGTGGACAGGATAATGTGCACTATGTACATTATAGTGTACATTATTATGTCCTTATGTTTGTGGACTACCTAAATCATCCCCTGCGTTGACTCTAAATTGACATCATCATCATTTAATTATTAATATATAATAAATAAATCGTTCATAATTGAGTAAATAATAATAATAATAAATTAGCGGAATTCCTGTTAATTATAAATGCTAACACCAACGGGTTAGCACGATGACGCTAGCATCAACGGGTTAGCACGGTGACGCTAACATCAACGGGTTAGCACGGTGACGCTAACATCAACGAGTTAGCACGGTAATGCTAGGAAATTTGATCAGAAAACAAGATCATCAGACGCTTTCCTAGCCTCCTTCCCTCCTCCCCTGCTTCCTTCTAACCTCTTTCCTCTCCCATTTTCTTATTTCGGACCTGCATTGATATCTTTCTTTCCCAGACATATTTTCTTCCTTCCACTCCACTTTGTGTGTGTATGTGTGTGTGTGTGTGTTTGTGTGTGTGTAGATGAGGGCGTTCGTTGCATGGTTTTGTGAAGCTACGCTTGAGGGAGTGTGTGTGTGTATGTGTGGTGGGGGGGGGGGCAGGTTCATTACGCCATGAAATAAAGATCACGCCGTGATTAAGTTGATTAGATTTCATGAATATTTGAAAGGCGAAACCGAATTGCTGATTAAATATTTGCAGCGGCTGGCTTGCAGATCATATCACGTCTCCCGAATGATTGAAAGGTCTCTAACATCAAACCACTGGATTTATTTTTTTAAAGGCTCATTAAAATATGCTTTAAGACATTTAAATCAATTAACATTCCATTATTTTACCAAATTGTACCACGAATTTAAGATGTAAAAATGTTTTTATTTTTTATGCATTATTATACTGTATAAGTGCTACCAACTATAAAAAATGAATAAATCTGAAATATGACGAGACTCACTAAACGATTTGGGAAACACTTGTTTTTTCGATGTGTTGTAATTGAAAATCTCATCAAAGGTTGTTTTGTGTAAAAGAAATATTGATGAAGTGAAACTTATTTTGTCTCAAAGTTTCAGAACTATTTTTCCCACAATGCTTCAGGAGTGTATTGTTGCCTCAGAGTCAGCTGTGGGATGCATTTGTTTTGGAGAATTCTCACCTTTGAGGTGTCCCGAACCAGCGGGTACAAGTTCTTCTTCGGATGTACAGAGAAGCTTCACCGGGTCACGAGACGTGGCCCTCGGGCGGCTCCATGTGGCGGAATGAGGTAACTGACTGTTTAGAATGTTTTAGAGATACGGCTTGGAAACAAAAGTAAGACAGTCATTCAACGTCGTCTGTAAGAGGGATGAACCCTGTGCAAACCGATCTCAACTGTACCAACTGGAAACAACACACCCAGTTTATGTAAAACCGCTCCTCTTCCTGCAATGATGCAAGAAGTCTGTGGGGGATCTGCTGATCTTTAGTTTACAACCATAACCTCCAAAAGTCAATCATGAACATATTTAAGGAGGCAGAGCGGATTCTTAAGGTCCAACTGCTCTCACTGCACGTTGCAAAGTTAAAACACCGTATCTCTCACTTGATGACTCTTGTGGAATGTGGTACAACCTGTAAACTCCTCCCTGTGCTATAAATTAGGCGTAAACAGGTGCCTGGAAAGAAGGAAGCAGGTTCCTCATTCACTGCAGCAGGTGAACACACAGATTGTTTCTGTTCAGGGAACCACTTTGACAGTCAGGATCACTAAGAGGTGGAATGGCGCAGCAAGGAAATCCTCTGGACCAGGAGAGAATCTCCTGTTCCCTCTGCCTGGATCTCCTGAAGGACCCGGTGACGATTCCCTGTGGACACAGCTACTGCATGAGCTGTGTTAACACCCACTGGGATAAAGAGGATGAGAAGAAGCTCCACAGCTGCCCTCAGTGTAGGCAGACCTTCACCCAGAGGCCGGTCCTGGGGAAGAGCACCGTGTTAGCAGATCTGGTGGAGGAACTGAAGAAGAGTGGACTCCAACCTGCTCCATCTGATCACTGCTATGCTGGACCTGAAGATGTGGCCTGTGATTTCTGCACTGGGAGGAAGCTGAAAGCCTTCAAGTCCTGTTTGGTGTGTTTGGCTTCTTACTGTGAGAAACACCTTCAGCCTCATTATGAGTCACGGACATTTGAGAAACACAAGCTGGTGGACCCCTCCAAGAAGCTCCTGGACAACATCTGCTCTCTTCATGATGAGGTGATGAAGATCTTCTGTCGTACTGATCAGCAGAGCATCTGTTATCTCTGCTTTATGGATGAACATAAAGACCACGACACGGTCTCAGCTGCAGCAGAAAGGACTGAGAGGCAGAGAGAGCTGGAGGTGAGTCGACTCAACATCCAGCAGAGAATCCAGGACAGAGAGGAAGGTGTGAAGCTGCTTCAACAGGAGGAGGAGAATATCAATCTCTCTGCTGATAAAGCAGTGAAGGACAGTGAGAAGATCTTCACCCAGCTGATCCGTCTCATGGAGGAAAGAAGCTCTGATGTGAAGCAGCAGGTCAGATCCCAGCAGAGAGCTGAAATGAGTCGAGTCAAAGATCTTCAGGAGAAGAAGCAGCAGGACATCTCTGAGCTGAAGAGGCGCGACGTTGAGGTGCAGGAGCTCTCACACACAGAAGATCTCAACCAGTTCCTCCAGAACTACCCCTCGGGGTCCCCCCTCAGTGAGTCCACCTACTCATCCAGCATCAACATCCGTCCTCTGAGCTGCTTTGAGGACGTGACAGCGACTGTGTCAGAAGTCAGAGACAAATTAGAGAAGGTCCTTAGAGAGGAAGGGTCAAAGGTCTTACTGACAGGGACTGAACTGGATGTTTTACTGTCAGAACCAGAACCAAAGACCAGAGCTGAATTCTTACAGTATTCATCCAAAATCACACTGGATCCAAACTCAGCCGATGCTCATCTATCATTATCTAAAGGAAACAAAAAAGTAACATTCAATGGAGCACCAAATGAAGAAAAACAGCCCGAAAGATTCACTGATATTTTTCAGGTCTTGAGCAGAGAGAGTCTGACTGGACGTTGTTACTGGGAGGTGGAGAAAGGCCACGGTGGAGTTAATATTGTAGTAACATGCAAAGAACATAAAACAACAAATGCAAAAATTGCAGGTCATCAAAAGTCTTGGACATTGGGTATTTTCAAAGATCGTTATGAATTGAGACTTAACAAAGTCCGAACCCCCGTCTCAGGTCCTCGGTCCTCCAGAGTAGGAGTGTACCTGGACTACAGAGCAGGTGTTCTGTCCTTCTACAGCATCACTGAAACCATGACCCTCCTCCACAGAGTCAAGACCACTTTCACTAAGCCTCTCTATGCAGGAATTCAGCTTTTCCATCCAGCTGGAAACACTGCTGAGCTGTGTAAGTTGTAGTTGGCGAAAAATATCAAAAGGATAGCAGGAACTACAATTTTTGTTTTGTCTACATGTTTATTGATAAATAAAAGGCTGGTTGGCCCTTTTCTATGCTGTGTTTTTCCTTGCCTTGGTGCCTGTGGCTGCTAACGCTAACTACTTCGTTAACTTAGGAGCTCAACAAACGATAGATGAGAGATGAGGGTTTTTCCAGGAAAAAGACGAGTAGATTGAGTACTGAAAATAAAATGTTTCATTGCACTGCAAATTGTTTTAATTTTCATGGAATTGAAGTATGAATATAATGCCTGATGAATATTTGACTAGGGTGCCGGTTTGAAATATTCCATTGATGTATTTTTTACATATCCAGGAGTTTGGTTCTGGAACTGGTTATAGAGACGAGCACAACTCTCCTCCTACAATACTAGAAAATGCCTTTCCTGCTGAAAATACAGAATTTAAAAAAATTGCTGAAAATACAGAAATTTTAAAAGCTGAAATGAATTGGAAGGAATTTCTGAAAATACAGAAATGAGAAAAAACCCTCATGAAAATAACAGTTAAAGGCAAAGATCATTAAACTGCGTAATCTACTATTTTTTATGTATAAGTAATCGCTTGACGACTAGTGGGTTAAAGATTTTTTTTGGACCGAAATGGCCACTACTGAAAGTGATTAGCAAACGAACCAAAACACCAGCCCAGACAAGAGGTGAGATGAAAAGCAGTGAAGCAGACGTTACGTGTTCTGAGCTAATAAACACTCATTATGAAGAAAAGGTCAGAAATAAAGCATGACAAATTTGACGGTTCAAAAACTCTGGAGCTCTCTCAAAATGACCTGAGATATAAAGAGACACGGACCCTACGAGAGGAGTGAAAACAATGAGTCAGTGCCGCGCAGGCAAGTAAAGGCTAGCCACAAAGGCTAGCAAGCTAGCTAAAGACATGAGAGATTCTCTCTGGCTGTTATAGCCACTTGTCAGCCATTTTGTCCAGTTTAACCAAACACAACGTTAGCTTGCGCAATGTTAGCTCTATGCTAGCAAGCGCTTTACTAGCTACCGTGAGTCTGATGTGGCGCCTGCCCATGTGCGTGTGTGTCTGTGTGTGTGTGCTGCACTAATTAGTGAACACCGATCAGTGGCGTGAGGGAGAGACGGAGTGTGTAAAGTCGTCATGGTGACAGAGAGTGAGTTCTGCCACGAGTCGCTGGGTTCCCGCGCTGATCAAAGACCAGGGAGGGTTAACAGTGATTTCACCTATAATTCATCTGTCTAAAAAGTGCCCCCAGATGCAAAAGGATGAATCCAATCCAAAAATTAAGCTATATTATAAGATACATTTATATTTCTGTGAAGTCAGAAATACGACTCTACCCGCAGTTTAAAAAACACAAACATTTCCACAGATTAGCCATCTTTTGTGGGCGACCACGGCGCACTGAGTAGAGAGGGTATGTCTGTCAGCTGGTCCTGGTTATGGAGACGTGCACAACTCTCCTTGATACCACTACAATATTAGTGTGGTTTTGTACACTACACTACAAACTTGTGTATTATACATGGTACCCTCTTTTAAATGTTTTAGAGCTACGACTTGGAAGCAAAAGTAACACAGTCATTCAACGTAGTCTAAAAGAGGGATGAACCCTGTCTACTCCCTCAACTGTTCCACGTGAGCAGAAAGAACGGGAAACTCACAACACACCTAGTTTATGTAAAACCGCTCCTCTTCCTGGAATGATGCTAGAAGTCTGTCAGGTGACACAGCTGTGATGATGAGGGGAAGTCTGAACCTGAGCACTGCTTCTTTCTGCTGACCTTTAATCTGTAAATACTGTTATTTATCATACTTTCTGTTGCACTTCTGGGTGGATGACGAACTGCATTTTGGTTCTCTGTGCTTGTACATGTGTAATGACAATAAAGTTGAATCTAATCTAATCTAATTTACAACCATAACCTCCAACAATCATAACCATATTTGCTTAAGGTACAACTGCTCTCACTGCACGTTGCAAAGTTAAAACACCGTATCTCTCACTTGATGACTCTTGTGGAATGTGGTACAACCTGTAAACTCCTCCCTGTGCTATAAATTAGGCGTAAACAACGTGCCTGGAAAGAAGGAAGCAGGTTCCTCATTCACTGCAGCAGGTGAACACACAGATTGTTTCTGTTCAGGGAACCACTTTGACAGTCAGGATCACTAAGAGGTGGAATGGCGCAGCAAGGAAATCCTCTGGACCAGGAGAGAATCTCCTGTTCCCTCTGCCTGGATCTCCTGAAGGACCCGGTGACGATTCCCTGTGGACACAGCTACTGCATGAGCTGTGTTAACACCCACTGGGATAAAGAGGATGAGAAGAAGCTTCACAGCTGCCCTCAGTGTAGGCAGACCTTCACCCAGAGGCCGGTCCTGGGGAAGAGCACCGTGTTAGCAGATCTGGTGGAGGAACTGAAGAAGAGTGGACTCCAACCTGCTCCTGCTGATCACTGCTATGCTGGACCTGAAGATGTGGCCTGTGATTTCTGCACTGGGAGGAAGCTGAAAGCCTTCAAGTCCTGTTTGGTGTGTTTGGCTTCTTACTGTGAGAAACACCTTCAGCCTCATTATGAGTCACGGACATTTGAGAAACACAAGCTGGTGGACCCCTCCAAGAAGCTCCTGGACAACATCTGCTCTCTTCATGATGAGGTGATGAAGATCTTCTGTCGTACTGATCAGCAGAGCATCTGTTATCTCTGCTTAATGGATGAACATAAAGACCACAACACGGTCTCAGCTGCAGCAGAAAGGACTGAGAGGCAGAGAAAGCTGGAGGTGAGTCGACTCAACATCCAGCAGAGAATCCAGGACAGAGAGGAAGGTGTGAAGCTGCTTCAACAGGAGGAGGAGAAAATCAATCTCTCTGCTGATAAAGCAGTGAAGGACAGTGAGAAGATCTTCACCCAGCTGATCTGTCTCATGGAGGAAAGAAGCTCTGATGTGAAGCAGCAGGTCAGATCCCAGCAGAGAGCTGAAGTGAGTCGAGTCAAAGATCTTCAGGAGAAGAAGCAGCAGGAGATCTCTGAGCTGAAGAGGCGCGACGTTGAGCTGCAGGAGCTCTCACACACAGAAGATCTCAACCAGTTCCTCCAGAACTACCCCTCAGGGTCCCCCCTCGGTGAGTCCACCTACTCATCCAGCATCAACATCCGTCCTCTGAGCTGCTTTGAAGACGTGACAGCGACTGTGTCAGAAGTCAGAGACAAATTAGAGAAGGTCCTCAGAGAGAAAGGGTCAAAGGTCTCACTAAAGGGGCCTGAAATAGATGTTTTCCTGTCAGAACCAGAACCAAAGACCAGAGCTGAATTCTTACAGTATTCATCCAAAATCACACTGGATCCAAACACAGCGAACACACGTCTGTTGCTATCCGAGGGGAACAGAAGAGTCACATCAACGATACAAGAACAGTCGTATCCTAGTAACCCAGATAGATTCACTGATCATCATCAGGTCCTGAGCAGAGAGAGTCTCACTGGACGTTGCTACTGGGAGGTGGAGAAAGGCAAGGGTGGAGTTATTATTGGAGTCGCATACAAAGACTGTAAAACTGTAAATGAGAAATTTGGAGATTGTCAAAAGTCTTGGACATTGTGTATTTTCAAAGATCGTTATGAATTTAGACATTACAAAGTCCAAACTCCCGTCTCAGGTCCTCCATCCTCCAGAGTAGGAGTGTACCTGGACCAGAGAGGAGGTGTTCTGTCCTTCTACAGCGTCACTGAAACCATGACGCTCCTCCACAGAGTCCAGACCACGTTCACTCAGCCTCTCTATGCTGGAATCTCTCTTTTCAGTCCAATTGGAACCACTGTTGAGTTGTGTGAGTTGTAGGCAACATTTAACAAATAGTCCCCAACGGGACGTGGGCAAAACTCACAGTTGATCAGGGTAACTTTCTTCTGCCTGGGAGGAAGTTTCTGTGTCACCTTAGAAGCTCTGTACCACAAAGGCTATATAAAGAAAACTGAGGATTTTCCCAACTGAAACTAAAATATTTAACTACACTGCAAATAGATTTAATTTCATGGAATTGAAATCCAAATACAATCCCTGATAACGATTTGACTACACTGCTGATTTGAGATATCTCATTGATACATTTTTTAAACAAAATGAAGTCCTGTTTTTTTAGAAGACACTGACGCATACATTTACTTTCATTTTTATTTTAGGTGGTTTGTCAATCTCTATCTCTGTTACGTCCCCTGTTCTGTGTATCGGTTGGTGGGTGTGTTCTGTTTTGTGTGTGTGTGCATACAGGTGGTACTGATCATCCATGATCTCCATTCATCTTGACTCCACCCCCGCTCGTTACCCGGTTCAGCTGTTTCCACTCATCTCCAATCCCATCATGCCCGTCTGTCAGTATAGTATGTTCCCCTGTGTTTGTTTCACCTGGGTGGGTGGCACTCTGGTTGTGTATACGTGAGTGCTGGTCTATGGTAGAATATTTGTGTTTCTGATGATTTGATATAAGTGTGTATGCAATTAATAAGTGTTCTTTTTGTTTCTTTGTTATCTTTATTACAGGGGGTGGGTGAGGAGTAGTTTAGCCCTGCTCCGGAGTTTACATACCTGCACGTAGTGTTACTCCCCTGTCTAACAACACTAGCTACACCTGGCTGGGCCACCTAATGTGAGTATTGTTAGGGCGCCTTGGTAGTGTGCCAGTTAGGTTGTGAGTTTCGTTGGGAGATAGGACAGGTAAGGGGGTGGGAAGCATTTAGTTCTTTTCTTTGCTTTGGTACCGCCAGCTCTCCTCATTTCCCCTGTTAACAGCGCTATAAATAAAAACAAGCCTGTTTACCTCAACTTCAAGCCCATGTCTAATTCTTACACCTTCAACACCACACCCTGTTTATTGGCCACAGGACGCCGTCAGGCAGTGGCGATGATCCCACTCCCCTCCTGGGGAGGCAGAACGTAACAATCTCTCAATATATATATATATATAGATCTTGAGATATCATGTGCCAGATTCCAGTATACCTGAGTTGAAAACTAAGTTTCCCATTTTATTAGTACAATAGTATATTTTCTTTCAATATAGTTTACGGCATGACGTTATAGCTTGAAGCTTAAATTACAATTGAAATGCTAATGAGCGTTGGTTTAAGGTGTAATGGGATTTCCACTGCTTTAATATTCTTGCTCCATCACCTTTGTACAGATAATAAGTCTACCCCTGGAGGTCCCTCTTTACATAACTATTCCACTATCATATACTAAGATGTGCTTTCCAAACATCAACAAAAGTGACTAGAACTTTAACTATGAGTCACACCAGTACGTGACATCATTGTGGGGGTAAAATGATCACGTAAGTACAATTGTTCAAATCGGTGATGAATTTGCTTTTGTAACAGATATCACCTTTATTGACATGTGTTTGTCTATTTCCACATCAATTTGACTTTTGCTGCATGATTTGCTGCATTTGATTCACACACTTTTCCTTCACACTTGTATTTATGTAAGATTGGATTAGATTCAACTGTATTGTCATTGCACATAGTACAGGTACTGAGACCACAAATTGCAGTTTAGCATCTAACCAGAAGTGCAGGAAATCACTACATCTCTGACGTTCATAACAAACCAAACCGTTTAAATCGGTTGAAAATTGAGCAAGTAATGGTTATTTAAAAAGTACACGTACCACTACCAACACAATGTTATGGTGAGCTCGCTCACCATAGCTCTTGCTCTCGACCACGATTGCGGTTGTGAGGGTCCTTGAGAGGCCCTTGGAGATGTAGAGCTATATTTCTTGTTATCCTTGTTTGAGTTGAAATCTTTGGATTTTAGGAATCGTTTGACTCCTTTACTTGGTACCTTTTCGTGCTTTTCATTTGAAACTAACCATGTTAAAAAGTGCAGTGTAAATTGTGTGGGTTTATGTAATAAAGTCACAACTTTATGTACCAGAGGGCCAAATGGCAGTTCTGTCATGTGTCATCATTTTGCCACCAATGAAACAAGCTAATCAATATAACCCACAGGCAAAAAATTGATTTGATACGCTTTACAAATATATTTACCTGGTCAAAAAAGGTTTACTGAGAGCTAGACATTATGCTGAAATCCGTCAGAGACATGCAAAACTCTCCTTGATATCACTACAATACTAGAAAATGCGTTTCCTGCTGAAAATACAAAAATTTGGAAAGCTGAAATTAATTTGAAAAAACTGCTAAAAATACAGAAATGGCAGAAGCTGAAATCAATTAAAAAAATTAATTTAAAAAAATTGCTGAAAATTCAGAAATGAGAAAAGCTGAAATCATTTTTTTTAAAGCTGAAAATACAGAAATGATAAAATACCCTTATGAAAAACCTGTTAAAGGCTTAAATCATTAAACTGCGTAGTCTAGTAGTTATGAATAACAAATCACTTGACAACCAGTGGATGAAAGATTTTTGTTGAACAGAAATGGACAGTAATCACAGTGATTAGCAAACAAACCAAAACACAAGCCCAGACAAGAGGTGAGATGAAAAGCACTGAAGCAGACGTTACGTGCTCTGAGCTAATAGACCTTATTCACAACTTCCGTATTTATTAGCGGAAATACGCAATTGTTGTGGTAATGTTCTTCCTGTCGGTTTAGGGCAACGTTAAACAAATGGCGCAAGCAACGAACAAGAGTTATTGTAGCGTACCGGGCTTGTCTTTTTATTCCCAAAAGCAGCCAAATCTGTAGTTTCATTTCTTCCCAGTTGATGGGAATGTTCGACGGAAATGGATTCAGACTATCCGGCGGGATGACAGACCAAACTTTAGCATTGAAGAGGGGAGATCTCATATATCTATGGGAGCACTTGTGACTGATGACTATGTTTCATGGATCACTGTTTGCCACTTGAAACCAGAGGCTGTCCTCGCCCTTTTCCTTGGAACGATTTCACCGCTAAAAGGAAAAAGGAAGCTTGTGTTTGAGCGGTGCCAAAAACCGCAGCTATTGATGTCTGCATTCGGCAAACGTTATTGATGCTACACAAAAGACGTTCACTTGGACAACCATACAGAAAAAATTGATACCACAATGCTTAATTAAAAGCAGACTATAATGCTTTTTTAAGGTATTCTATATCCTCTACACTCTACATACATTATGTCTAAGTGGAAACGCTATTGATTTGTCATTCTAGTCAACAGTTCAGTAGCTAACAGTTAGCCTGATTGCTCTTACTTAAGTTACCTTGATGCTGATGGACAATTTCCTCAGGAAAAAATGTATTTATTTTGTACTTTTTTGCAACAGAATTTTCCTCCACCAGTCTTGCAATGTCAGCAAATGTAATTGTCGGTAAATCTGTGTGCGAAGTTGTGAAGACTCTCAGAGAGTCTCGGGCCCATGTTCTCCTGATGTTTTGACTCTTGACAGGAAGTCCACTTCCACATTGATTACGTATTTCCGGTTATTGTTCAAATAGTCTATACACTCATTATAAAGAAAAAGTCTGAAAAAAGCATAACAAATAGGGCAGTTTTAAAAACTCTTGAGCTTTTGAGCTCGCTCAAAATCTCTTAAGATCTAGGATATAGAGAGACACAGACCGTAAGAGAGGAGGGGAAACAATCGCTTAACTATCTGTTTGTCTGTACTTTGAGGCAGGCAAGTAAAGGCTAGCCACAAAGGCTAGCTAGCTAGCTAAAGACATGAGAGATTCTCTCTGGCTGTTATAGCCACTTGTCAGCCATTTTGTCCTGTTTAACCAAAGTAGCGCAACATTAGCTTGCGCAATGTTAGCTCTATGCTAGCTAACGCTTTGCTAGCTACCGTGAGTCTGACGTGGCGTCTGCCCACGTGCGTGTGTGTCTGTGTGTGTGTGCTGCACTAATTAGTGAACACCGATCAGTGGCGTGAGGGAGAGACGGAGTGTGTAAAGTCGTCATGGTGACAGAGAGTGAGTTCTGCCACGAGTCGTTGGGTTCCCGCGCTGATCAAAGACCAGGGCGGGTTAACAGTGATTTCACCTATAATCCATCCGTCTAAAAAGTGCCCTCAGACGCAAAAGGATGAATCCAATCCAGAAATTAAGATATATAATAAGATACATTTATATTTCTGTGAAGTCAGAAATACGACTCTACCCGCAGTTTAAAAAACACACACATTTCCACAGATTAGCCATCTTTTGTGGGCGACCACGGCGCACTGAGTAGAGAGGGTATGTCTGTCAGCTGGTCCTGGTTATGGAGACGTGCACAACTCTCCTTGATACCACTACAATATTAGTGTGGTTTTGTACACTACACTACAAACTTGTGTATTATACATGGTACCCTCTTTTAAATGTTTTAGAGCTACGACTTGGAAGCAAAAGTAACACAGTCATTCAACGTCGTCTGTAAGAGGGATGAACCCTGTCTACTCCGTCAACTGTTCCACGTGAGCAGAAAGAACGGGAAACTCACAACACACCTAGTTTATGTAAAACCGCTCCTCTTCCTGGAATGATGCTAGAAGTCTGTCAGGTGACACAGCTGTGATGATGAGGGGAAGTCTGAACCTGAGCACTGCTTCTTTCTTCTGACCTTTAATCTGTAAATACTGTTATTTATTATACTTTCTGTTGCACTTCTGGGTGGATGACGAACTGCATTTTGGTTCTCTGTGCTTGTACATGTGTAATGACAATAAAGTTGAATCTAATCTAATCTAATTTACAACCATAACCTCCAACGATCATAACCATATTTGCTTAAGGTACAACTGCTCTCACTGCACGTTGCAAAGTTAAAACACAGTATCTCTCACTTGATGACTCTTGTGGAATGTGGTACAACCTGTAAACTCCTCCCTGTGCTATAAATTAGGCGTAAACAACGTGCCTGGAAAGAAGGAAGCAGGTTCCTCATTCACTGCAGCAGGTGAACACACAGATTGTTTCTGTTCAGGGAACCACTTTGACAGTCAGGATCACTAAGAGGTGGAATGGCGCAGCAAGGAAATCCTCTGGACCAGGAGAGAATCTCCTGTTCCCTCTGCCTGGATCTCCTGAAGGACCCGGTGACGATTCCCTGTGGACACAGCTACTGCATGAGCTGTGTTAACACCCACTGGGATAAAGAGGATGAGAAGAAGCTCCACAGCTGCCCTCAGTGTAGGCAGACCTTCACCCAGAGGCCGGTCCTGGGGAAGAGCACCGTGTTAGCAGATCTGGTGGAGGAACTGAAGAAGAGTGGACTCCAACCTGCTCCATCTGATCACTGCTATGCTGGACCTGAAGATGTGGCCTGTGATTTCTGCACTGGGAGGAAGCTGAAAGCCTTCAAGTCCTGTTTGGTGTGTTTGGCTTCTTACTGTGAGAAACACCTTCAGCCTCATTATGAGTCACGGACATTTGAGAAACACAAGCTGGTGGACCCCTCCAAGAAGCTCCTGGACAACATCTGCTCTCTTCATGATGAGGTGATGAAGATCTTCTGTCGTACTGATCAGCAGAGCATCTGTTATCTCTGCTTAATGGATGAACATAAAGACCACGACACGGTCTCAGCTGCAGCAGAAAGGACTGAGAGGCAGAGAAAGCTGGAGGTGAGTCGACTCAACATCCAGCAGAGAATCCAGGACAGAGAGGAAGGTGTGAAGCTGCTTCAACAGGAAGAGGAGAAAATCAATCTCTCTGCTGATAAAGCAGTGAAGGACAGTGAGAAGATCTTCACCCAGCTGATCTGTCTCATGGAGGAAAGAAGCTCTGATGTGAAGCAGCAGGTCAGATCCCAGCAGAGAGCTGAAGTGAGTCGAGTCAAAGATCTTCAGGAGAAGAAGCAGCAGGAGATCTCTGAGCTGAAGAGGCGCGACATTGAGCTGCAGGAGCTCTCACACACAGAAGATCTCAACCAGTTCCTCCAGAACTACCCCTCAGGGTCCCCCCTCAGTGAGTCCACCTACTCATCCAGCATCAACATCCGTCCTCTGAGCTGCTTTGAGGACGTGACAGCGACTGTGTCAGAAGTCAGAGACAAATTAGAGAAGGTCCTCAGAGAGAAAGGGTCAAAGGTCTCCCTAAAGGGGCCTGAAATAGATGTTTTCCTGTCAGAACCAGAACCAAAGACCAGAGCTGAATTCTTACAGTATTCATCCAAAATCACACTGGATCCAAACACAGCGAACACACGTCTGTTGCTATCCGAGGGGAACAGAAGAGTCACATCAACGATACAAGAACAGTCGTATCCTAGTAACCCAGATAGATTCACTGATCACTATCAGGTCCTGAGCAGAGAGAGTCTCACTGGACGTTGCTACTGGGAAGTGGAGAAAGGCAAGGGTGGAGTTATTATTGGAGTTGCATACAAAGACTGTAAAACTGTAAATGAGAAATTTGGAGATTGTCAAAAGTCTTGGACGTTGGGTATTTTCAAGGCTCGTTATGAATTTAGACATAACAAAGCCCAAACTCCCGTCTCAGGTCCTCCATCCTCCAGAGTAGGAGTGTACCTGGACCAGAGAGGAGGTGTTCTGTCCTTCTACAGCGTCACTGAAACTATGACGCTCCTCCACAGAGTCCAGACCACGTTCACTCAGCCTCTCTATGCTGGAATCTATCTTTTCAATCCAGTTGGAAACACTGTTGAGTTGTGTGAGTTGTAATCGGTAAGATTTAACAAATAGTGTGAACAACAATTTTTGTTTTGTCTACGTCCTTATTCTGTAGACTGTGTTTTTTTCTGTGGCTGTTAACGCTAATAATGCTGTTTTTGGTTGAATACTTGTAAAACTATTATTGTAACTTATGGGATGTGGGCAAAACTCACAGGTGATCAGGGGAATTTTCTTTGACAATGCCATACTCCTCTCTGCTGACTCTGGCTTCCTCACCGAACTCATCCTCCTTGAGCTCATCACCGCCTTCGACCCTGTCGTCAAACACTCCATCCTTCCCTCACGTCCGTCGTACTGGTCTAAATGTCCGCTGCTACGCCGATGACACCCAACTCTACCTCTCCTCCGAGACCATCACTGCAGGCACCCACTCCGCTCTCACTGCCTGTCTCACTGACATCATGGATGCAACAGAACTTTCTCAAACTCATCTGCAATATATCTGAAATACCCATCATCAGCCCTACCACCTAAATCCGCTCAACCCAGAACTTCTCTCTCAACATTGATGGCTCCATCGTCACCCCCCTCCAGTCTGCTCCGCAACCTCGGTAAGATCCTCGACCCCACCCTTCCTTTTCTACCCCTTGCCTTACATTGCACGGCTCCAACCCTCCATCTTCTCTGCCACCACTGAAATTCTCATCCATGGCCTCATAACTTCTAGACTTGACTACTGCAACATCTTCCTCTACGGCTCTCCCAACAAAATCCTCAACAAACTGCCCAACGAACTCTGCCGCTCGACTGCTTACCTCCACCCGCCAAATGTTACTCACCACCCGCAAAGCCCTGGACAATCTGGCCCCCGCCTACCTTTTAGATCTCCTGCCCCTCCACGCCCCCACCTGTTGCCTCAGGTTCGCCGATGCCAACACCCTGAAGACCATGAACTATGAAAACTAAAGTATTATTATGAAGCCCGGGAGGAAGTTTCTGGATTTCTTTCAGCCTCTGTCACCTTAGGAGCTCTGTACCACAAATGATGTATCAGGAAAGATGAGGATTTTCACAACTGAAAATAAAATGTTTTGTTACACTGCAAATAGTTTTCATTTTCATGGAATTGAAGTTTGAATATAATCCCTAATAACTATTTTACTGCACTGCTGATTTGAGATATCCCATTGATTTTCCTGTTTTTTTTATTTATTTAGTACAATAGTTTATGTTCTATCAATATAGTTAAAGGCATGGCGTTATAGCTTGAAGCTTAAATTACAATTTAAATGCTAATGAGCGTTGGTTTAAGGTGTAAATGGGATTTCCTCTGCTTTAATCTTCTTGCTCCATCATCTTTGTACAGATATTAAGTTTCCCACTAGAGGTCCCTCTTTACATAACTATTCCACTATCATCTACTGAGATGTGATCTCCAGACTGGGACAACTGACCTGACTAGAACTATGAGTCATCTTTCTGCCGCCAATGGAACACGTTATTCCACATACGTTTCCTTTCATACATTTCATTGGAAAAGGGTTTTGTCTTGAATTACAGTTTTTGGTTTTCCTACAGTCACCGATGCAAAACAACTCATTTTATACGCTTGACAAAATACACGCTCGTCTAACAGAGCGTCTCTCTCGTGGGCATTATGCTTTTACTTTGAACTGTTTCCGCTTTAATCTGGCTAGCTGTCTGTGCATTGACGCAGCTCCGGGAGAAGATGTTTCGTATATATTTTAACATAAACGCGTATTTTTTGTTTTTGTCGCCGCGTGGGGCGTGACGCGGCGGCGAAGACTTGAAGGCTCGCGTCGTTCGCTCCGCGGAGTCCGGTGAGTGGAAAGCAGAGTCCGGCATTGTTGTTCTCTCCATCGCTGAACGTTTCCACTGCGGACTAGCGGCTAGCTGCACGGCTAGCTGCACTGCTAGCTGGAGCTACATTAGCCGTGTAGGAGAGAAGCGCTTCTAGTTGTACCCTTCAAAGTAAAACCTCAAATATGAAGAAAGAAAATACGTCAGTCAACAACAGATGTTTAAACATTTACACACGTCTCAATACATATACTTTAACCTTGTTAGTATTACATAATACGCAAAAGTTGCTAAATTGTGGAATTGTGACATTGTCCTTGCTATTATACCTAGCTTGCTAGCGTCAGCTAACGTTGGCTAGCTAAGGTTACGTACAAACTGCATCGAGCCAAGTGCTTTCAAATTGATTGACATAACTTAAATGTATCCGTAAATTAATACCGCACAGGCCGAATAAACCAGTAGACATTGCGGTTAACTCTTTCTTTGTATTTATGAGAGACTCTTTGCTTGACGAGGCAAAACACCTCTAATTAAAGGGATTCAGCGACACTTTGTCCCCATGTCTTTCTTTTTTTGCACTTATCCGATTGCTGTGTATCGCCGCTGTCGCTGACATCCTCCTGTCAGACGTTTTTGTTAAGTTAATATTCCCATCGCCACCATTCTTTGGGCACTAAAAGAAATATGCCGTGCAACAACCCCAAAATATCTGGTTAAGTGCATTCTGTGCTTTTACTTTGAAGCGTGGGCTGTTTCCGCCGTGAATTCCGCAGCTTGACAATTATTTTCAAAACAGCGAGCAGCTGAGCACTGCGGTGTTTTCTGAGCGGCGTTTATTATCCGAGCAGCACCTTCACCAGACTCTCCGGGACTCTGTGATCCTCCGTGACCATCGGCCACTGTTTTTTTGCCGATTTTTATTTACATATACATATATTTCCTCAAAACATCTCCGGGGATTGACTCAGAAATATACTCGCTAAATGACAGCCTCCCTCGCAGGCTGGGAGGACAGCTGGTTCGGGGATAACGTCAGGACGGGGGGGAGGGGGGGTGGTGGGGGCGATGCCCTTGACTTTGGGGAGGATGAGTTAGGGAGGAGAATCGGGATCGCTCAACGTAATGCACCGGGAGACGTTGTAACCGTGTGATCTTCATCGGCAGGACTGTCGGCGACGCGACGCACGCAGCGGCGTCCCGCGTAGAAGAGCTGCCGAGCGGACATGTCGTGCATCTGCAGGGATCTTTGGCCCCGGTGCTGCCCGGGTCGAGCCGAGGAGGCCTGAGCAGTCTCCACCTCCCGGATCAGATGGTGGCAGAGGGCATGTGTGCATGACAGAGATTACACGGTGGTGGTCCAGCCTGCGCAGCAGATAAGCAGAAGCTGTGAGTCAACTCTCCCTTTCCGGGCGACATTGTTCTAGTTTTTTTAGTGTCTTCTTTTACAGAATTTGTGGGAGTCCATGTACCTATTAATAATACATGTAAAGGGCAGCAGCCCCTGAACTGGGAATGTAGGTTTGGAACTGGGGCATTTTTTTCATTCATTTTCTTTCCCAACGGCTGAAGAAGGAAAGGAAGGTTTCACTGGAAATAATGGCCGACCCCGAGGAAGCGGAGTTGTCCGAGTCCCTCCGGAAGGAGGACGGGTTCTCCAGCGAGCCCGAGGAGACGGGTACGGAATTCAAGTCCAAAAGCCTGCCTGTTCTAAACGAAGAAGCTCCTCAGGAGGAAACTCTGCTGGCCAGCTCCGCGCCCGAAGACAGCGCAGAGTTCATCCAGCTGGCGGCCACGGCCGAGTCCTCCCGGGCCGAGTCCTCCCGGGCCGAGTCCTCCCGGGCCGAGTCCTCCCGGGCCGAGTCCTCCCGGGCCGAGTCCCCCGCCAGGGCGACCCACCAGCCCAAGCCGGGGAAGTCGGCGCTGAACCGGCCCAGCTCGTACATGGAGAACACGGAGACCCGGCGGAGTAAAAAGATGGCGAGGAGGAAGCCGCCGGGGATTCTGGCCTCCCGGCTGGCTCGGATACGCCTCCCCAGCAGGAAGTACCTGAGCTCCATCATGCAGGACTCTCGCTGCTTCCTGTTCTGCATGTGCTACCTGACCTTCATCCAATCGCTCATGGTGTCCGGCTACCTCAGCAGCGTCATCACCACCATCGAGAAGAGGTACAGCCTGAGGAGCTCAGAGTCGGGCCTCCTCGTCAGCTGCTTCGACATCGGCAGCCTCCTGGTGGTCGTCTTCATCAGCTACTTCGGCGGGCGGGGCCAGAGGCCGCGCTGGCTGGCGGTTGGCGGCATCTTCATCGCCGTGGGCGCCGCCCTCTTCTCCCTGCCTCACTTCATCTCACCGCCCTACCAGATCCAGGAGGTCAACTCGTCCTCCGGCAACGAGGGCCTCTGCATGAACAGCAACGGCAGCGGGCGGGACCGCGTGGACATCACGTCCTGCCCCAGGGACCAGGAGGGCAACGAGCACAACCTGTACGTGGCGCTGTTCGTGATCGCTCAGATCCTGGTGGGCATGGGGTCCACGCCCATCTACACGCTGGGGCCCACCTACCTGGACGACAACGTCAAGAAGGAGAACGCGTCGCTGTACCTGGGTAAGAGTTAAACTAAACGAGACAAGACATGTCATCGCAGAATGCAAAAAAAAATAATAATAAAACAAATACTCCCCATGTTGAGAAACAAAGCCAAAGTGCCAAATCCTGCAGTTCATCAAATGTCCACTTGGGGCAAGTCTCCAAGAGCCAATCCCCATAGACGCAAATGTTAAAATGAGGAAGTTTTTGGTACCACAAGCTCATGATGGCGTCATTTATTTTATGTCGGGATAAGTCGTCTATCCAGTTCGTCTCCGAGGTGTTGCAGGCCGGTCGTTCCCCCCCCCCCCCTCACCAAACCGCCCTCCATGTGGGTCGAACAGACGGAAAGCGTCTCATGGAGCCCAAAAGGACCCTGCTGGGCATCAACGACGGTGCAAAGACTGATGCACTTCTGCAGCTCGTCAGTCACCGAGTCGACGCCGCTGCTCAAAGGCACATCGGCAGTCAGGCAGGGCGAGGAAACTGTGAAGTTCCTGTCGCGCCTGGTTTTTGGCCTTCATGTCGATGCCCCCCTCGTCCCCCCCCATCCCCCCCCCTGTGACCCGCCCACTTCCACATGCGGCCCCTGAGGTTCTCGCCCCAGTGGACTTGAACAAGGTGAAGCCTAATTAAACCAACAAGCCAGAGTTGGGTTATGAAAGAGCGGGGGGGGAGCAGGGGGAAAGTCTTATGTCTTATGTGCATTCCTGTCGTTGTTGGGGGGGGGGGTTGATCTATGGAGCAGCCGGTACTGGTACGATGTCACCTATTATGGGGTCAGGAAGTGCGAGGGGGCGACCAAAATCCTTCAGGTTTCGAGATAAAAAATCTGATGGTAAGAAATGTTCCCCACAAAATGAAGGAGTATCAAACTGGTGTTAAATCAAAATGAAACCTACAAAATGTGATAGAAATCTAAGCAATTTCATAAAAGCACAAGTTTTCAAAGGAACTTCAGGTGAGAGATCCAATATTTTGAACGCTTGTTATGAGCGAGCGGCTTCTCATAGCTAACAGCGCTAACAGTGCTCAAATCGCTAACAGCGCTAACAGTGCTCACATCGCTAACAGCGCTAACAGTGCTCACATAGCTAACAGCGCTAACAGTGCTAACATTGCGGCGCAGCAGCTCCTTTGCACTAGTTGTGTGGACATTTTTGTAAGCTGTGGTTCAGGTGCACCAATGGTTTTAGAGCTGGTCCCATACGAGGAAGCAGAAGGTTTGCTGTGGGTTTTTCTTTTGAACGTTCTCTGCCCGTGTCTCTGGCGAGGAGCGCCAGTAAACTCTGGTATTGGGTCGCCTTTTGTTCCCGCTGAATGAATTGATGGCAGCTGACCGCTTCCCTCGTCGCTGGAATGCAAACCGTCACAGAACCGTCACACTTTGGTCCGGTGTCCCGGGAAAAAACAAATATTGGACAAAGGGTGTCTTTGTAGTGCTTTTGTTTTGGATTCACAGCGTTGAGCACACGGTTAGAAAGTCACGCTGAGGCGGCGTGTTGAACACAGACGTAACTCTAACTTTCTTTTGGCTGTTTTCGGGTCATTCCTCCCGCAGGAGGATGGACGTTGAATCATGAAGCTGCGGTTTGCAACGTTCACAAACCTCCTCAAGAAGACGTTTGGTTTGCAATTTGTTCAAAGTGTCTTTCGGGTGTTTTTAAAAGTGCTTGTGTGTGCAGATCCCCCCCCCCCCCTCTCTTTGGCCCGGGGGGGGGGTGGGATCCACAGTGTGTCCGATGTCGACCATGAGGTGTGCACAAAGGGACGACTGTTCACGGATAGGCCTCTTATGCTACTTATCCCACTTGCGTTGTTCCGTTGGACGATGCTTAAGTAGATCTGCAGCTGTGCGGCGAACTCGGCAACACAACGTGACGGAGAAGAGGGTTTATTCCACTCGGCTGTTCCAACATCCTGTTGTTGGTGGCGCCCATCGTCCGTTTTGGCCGTGGACTTGGTAGCGTCCTACATAAGAGACCCGCAGGCGTAGCAGACCTCCACCAGAGGAACTCGGCACAACGTTGCTTTGTAACCCCGATAAGAGACGCGCTGTTTGGCACTTTGATTTGCCAGCTGGGAGACGCAATATGGTCCTCGCCGGTGCCAGTTTGTGTGCTGGCGTCTTCTGTTGTGCGACAAAATGTGTGGTGTGTGTTTTGGAAGACCCCCCCCCCTCTCTGATAACATTGCTGATAAAGGAATCAAAGAATCAGCAATGTGAACTTGGTCATCATCAAAGCAAGAAGAAGCTGTAATACCATAATGAGTTACATGTTAAATGTGTAATGAGTCAATCACTCACTTTCAGCTGCAAGCGACTATTTTATTACCATCTGGTTCTAAAACCCAAAGATGTTGAGTAAAATTAAAGGGGGAACAGCTTTTAATGGTCTCCTTCTGAATTGTTTCCATAGAGCCGCAGGTCTTGTTATTTGTTGCAGTGAAAAACGAGTCCTCAGAGAGAAATCTGCTGTGGGTTAATCACTCGGAGGTTAAGCTGCGTCATGTCACGATCAGCGGCGCTCTACCACAGGCCTGTTAATCGGATCCACAGGTTTCACGGGGGGGGGGGGGGGGCGTTACGGCCGCCCTGCAGCGGAAGTCGAGACGCCGCGAGTGTGCTGTGTCAGCAGGTTGCCGTGACAACAGCATCCATCATTCCACAGCGGTACATTGTGTGTCTGCTGTCTCGCCGCGGCTCGGCCTGACACCAAACGCAGAGTCACATGACTACTTTGGAATTACCTGTCGTGGGGCAGTGTGAGTGGAGGGTCCATTATGACTGTGATGAACCCTGCAGACGATATTATGTCCCCCTAGTGTACCATCACTGTGTAATATCACAGCGTACCATCACAGTGTAATATCAAAGCGTACTCAGTGGTTCCACTGCGGTTAGGAGCGTCCTTCTCTAGTCTTGAGGGTGAATTCACCAGCGCAGATGGTGTTGCAGTTGCAGGCGTTAAAACATGAGTCAGCACATCGGCTCGTCTGCCAATCAGATCCACGATTATCTCTGGATTTATTCCCTCAGTACACATTGTAAACATGAGTTTATTTTTCTAGTTTCAAGTCTTCAATACAGCATGATGTTCATTAATTAAATGATGGTCCATTTAGAGTCAAACAGACCATAAACCAGGGGATGCTTTAGGGCGGGGCATAATGTGGTTGACATGTCTTCAATAGACCATAATGCAGGGGATAACAGAATGATTTGTTTCGGTCGCGTTCTCCATCTTTGGTGCTTTGTAAGAAGGAATCAGGATTTGTGAACGAGGCGTGGTTGAAACCACTGCTGACGTGAACCCGGAGCTCCACTCACACAGCTTGGTGCAGTGTCTGGTCCACTTGTGAGGTTTTAAGTCACACCACCAGACCTCCTTTTGTGTTCTTGCTTTCAACTCCAGCCAACGACCATAAGATGTTAATTCCCTCTAATTGGAGAAATCTTATCCTCAACCTTAAACGGGCCCCTTATTACACAGTCATATGACCCGCACACATGACCCCCAACACACATGGCCTTTTGTACCCAGCTCGTTAAGATTAGTTTGATTTGAAGCGTTGCATAAGGGTTAAAATTAGGCGTGGAGTTTGAGTAAATCAACGTGCAGTCACTCCTCGCTGACAAATTCAGCTGACTAGAGCCAAAGAAGAAGAGTTTCAAAACCTGCATTCTGTGTAGTGACCAGCAGGGGGCGACTCCTCTGCTCCCATAGACGTCTATGAGGAAATGACTCTACTTCTGTGTAGTGACCAGCAGGGGGCGACTCCTCTGCTCCCATAGACGTCTAAGAGGAAATGACTCTACTTCTGTGTAGTGACCAGCAGGGGGCGACTCCTCTGCTCCCATAGACGTCTATGAGGAAATGACTCTACTTCTGTGTAGTGACCAGCAGGGGGCGACTCCTCTGCTCCCATAGACGTCTATGAGGAAATGACTCTACTTCTGTGTAGTGACCAGCAGGGGGCGACTCCTCTGCTCCCATAGACGTCTATGAGGAAATGACTCTACTTCTGTGTAGTGACCAGCAGGGGGCGACTCCTCTGCTCCCATAGACGTCTAAGAGGAAATGACTCTACTTCTGTGTAGTGACCAGCAGGGGGCGACTCCTCTGCTCCCATAGACGTCTATGAGGAAATGACTCTACTTCTGTGTAGTGACCAGCAGGGGGCGACTCCTCTGCTCCCATAGACGTCTAAGAGGAAATGACTCTACTTCTGTGTAGTGACCAGCAGGGGGCGACTCCTCTGCTCCCATAGACGTCTATGAGGAAATGACTCTACTTCTGTGTAGTGACCAGCAGGGGGCGACTCCTCTGCTCCCATAGACGTCTATGAGGAAATGACTCTACTTCTGTGTAGTGACCAGCAGGGGGCGACTCCTCTGCTCCTATAGACGTCTATGAGGAAATGACTCTACTTCTGTGTAGTGACCAGCAGGGGGCGACTCCTCTGCTCCTATAGACGTCTATGAGGAAATGACTCTACTTCTCTCT
Source organism: Pungitius pungitius (assembly GCF_949316345.1). Classification (NCBI taxonomy): domain Eukaryota; kingdom Metazoa; phylum Chordata; class Actinopteri; order Perciformes; family Gasterosteidae; genus Pungitius; species Pungitius pungitius. The sequence continues at coordinate 1,185,139 of NC_084914.1, forward strand.
TGATTTATTCCCTCAGTAAACATTGTAAACCTGAGTTTATGGTCTCAGTCTCTAGTTTTAATTCTTTTTCAATACAGCATGACATTCATTTAGTAAATGATGGTCCATTTAGAGTCAAACAGACCATAAAGCAGGAGATGCGGGGGCTACACGCTTATTGACAGGTCTCTAACAGACCATGAAGCGGGGGGATGCTTCAGGACGGGGCAACATCCTCATCACTTTATTTGTCTGGTGTAAAAAGGGAGGACGATGCAGAAAGTCCTAGTGTTTCATTTAAGTGAAAAAATGCTGATAATTGACTTTTTAGTTGCAGCTTGGAGCTCATTAAAACTGCAATAATGATCTTTTTAAAAATCATTAAATCTCACTGACATGTGGGACGGTCCCTCATTGTCCAGGTCACAGTAAAAATGTCTGTTCACATGGAGCTTTACAGCCTCATTTAGCTCACAGCTTTGGGGATATTTCACCTTTTGGAAAGTAAAAGCCAGAGGTTTTGTCTGAAGAGATCAAATCAACGCTTTAAAAAGAAGGTCTGCGTGGGATGGTGATCTGGGAGAAGGTTTCATCTAAAACTCTTTTCCCCGCCTCCCCTCAGCCATCATGTATGTGATGGGAGCACTGGGCCCAGCAGCTGGCTACCTGCTGGGAGGAGTCCTCATCGGCTTTTACGTGGACCCCAAGACCGCCGTCACCATCGATCAGAGCGACCCCCGCTTCATCGGAAACTGGTGAGAACGCCGCGTCTCTTCTCATTCAATGAGGCCCAGGGGCCGGCGAGAGAATGACGCGTCTCGCCTCTCGCTCTGTGCTCCGGCATCTAACGGAAAGGTGGAGCGGCTTCCTGCTGTGCGCCGTGGCCATGCTGCTGGTCATCTTCCCCATGTTCACCTTCCCCAAGAAGCTGCCGCCCCGACACAAGAAGAAGAAGAGGAGGAAAAAGGTGAACCTGGACGACCTGTCCGCCGACGACGACGTCCTGAAGGAGAAGAGCAACGGGAAGAGCCAGGCGGTCACGTCCTCCATGGGATTCGGGAAGGACATCAAAGGTACTTTTAGTTATTTTACAGCCTTTAAAACGTCATTATCTCCTTTGCTTCTACACAATCTTTTTTGTACCATGTAAGACAGTTTTCTGTTGATGACAACAACTTGATTGATCCAAATGACCAATTAATTGTTGCAAGAAGAAAGTCATTAATGTGGCGTTGGCCGTGGGATGTGGTATTTTTATTGCTCATCTAATGACTTTCCACTCGGTGCACCTTAATGACCAAGTGAGGTCTGAGTCATTAAAGTAACAATAATGTGCTGCTCCTGCAGACATGCCCAAAGCCGCGCTGAGGATCCTCAGCAACGTGACCTTCCTGTTCGTCAGCCTGTCCTACACGGCGGAGAGCGCCATCGTCACGGCGTTCATCACCTTCATCCCCAAGTTCATCGAGTCCCAGTTCGGCATCCCGGCCTCCAGCGCCAGCATCTACACCGGTGAGCTCCCAGCAGTCATCCTGCACGCCACACGCCGCGATCTCTCAGAGAATCAACGCTTCCTCCATGAAGGGAGGAATTGCAGCTTCGAAAGGACAAACATGCCTTTAAAATGTGTGTGCAGCAGCACAGACAGAAGGCAGACTCACCAGAATATTCAGGAGCTGCAAGCAAGCACACATTAATAATAAAGAAACTGCTGCTCTCAAACGAAGGGGGCACCTGGGAGCCGGAGCACTGAGTGCATTACTCACTGGTGCAAATGCTCTCTGCACGACTCATAGCGCTTAAACAGGCGCAGAGGCTAATACGCTACGTGCTCACACGTCCTATCAAACCGGCTAATACGCTACGTGCTCACACGTCCTATCAAACCGGCTAATACGCTACGTGCTCACATGCGTCCTATCAAACAGGCTAATACGCTACGTGCTCAAACGCGTCCTATCAAACAGGCTAATACGCTACGTGCTCACACGCGTCCTATCAAACCGGCTAATACGCTACGTGCTCACACGCGTCCTATCAAACCGGCTAATACGCTACGTGCTCAAACGCGTCCTATCAAACAGGCTAATACGCTACGTGCTCACACGCGTCCTATCAAACCGGCTAATACGCTACGTGCTCACACGCGTCCTATCAAACGGGCTAATACGCTACGTGCTCAAACGCGTCCTATCAAACAGGCTAATACGCTACGTGCTCACACGCGTCCTATCAAACGGGCTAATACGCTACGTGCTCACACGCGTCCTATCAAACAGGCTAATACGCTACGTGCTCACACGTCCTATCAAACAGGCTAATACGCTACGTGCTCACACGTCCTATCAAACAGGCTAATACGCTACGTGCTCACGCGTCCTATCAAACAGGCTAATACGCTACATGCTCACACGCGTCCTATCAAACAGGCTAATACGCTACGTGTTCACGCGTCCTATCAAACAGGCTAATACGCTACGTGCTCACACGCGTCCTATCAAACAGGCTAATACCCCACATGCTCACACGCGTCCTATCAAACAGGCTAATACGCTACGTGCTCACACGCGTCCTATCAAACAGGCTAATACCCCACATGCTCACACGCGTCCTATCAAACAGGCTAATACGCTACGTGTTCACGCGTCCTATCAAACAGGCTAATACGCTACATGCTCACACGCGTCCTATAAAATTAATCCAGGCACACATCCTAAAGATAACGAGCCAGTCGTCCCTGTGCTGAGCGGTGTGTTCTGCTTGAGTCGTGATGGCTATTCTGGGGTTCTGATAGCGAGTGTAGGAAGTTCACGAGGCGCCTTTGCTTCTTTTCCTCTCCCAGAGTGACGGACATGTTTGCAGACTCGGAGAGACTAAAATAGATTTTCCTTAGCCGGAGAAGATGCTTTCTTCCACAAAATAATATGAGTTTGATAACAAAAGCAATAGTTGTGCAGCTCATCATCTCACCGGTCGGCAGGTGACTCCTTTGAACGTCACTGACGTTTCTAAACATTTTATTTCCCATAAAACCTTTTGGTTTTCGCATCGTTTCGGGAACCTTTTGTAGTCTATTTGGTCCCAAGACGTCGTGTCTTGGGGGGGTCTCAGACGCGTTGGGGTGGAGCTGCTGGGCTCGGGGATCTCTGAACGTTCTGGACTTGGAGAGTCACGGGTCCCCACTGTGGTGTTCAGGGTTCACTTGCACAGCAGCAGCCGGGGTCCCTGGTTCTATTCCCCCAGCAGAATAAGTGTGTTAAAGGAAAGCAATGTGTGTCCTCTTGTTTCTAAGCACCAAGCTCAGCCTTTGAGGCGATGCCTGTATGCTACTCGCTCTCCTTTTTGTTTGGACGAACCTTTTCCTGAAAAATGACTCATTTTCCATGTGGAATAACATCTTGCTATAATGTTGTTCCTCGTTCACATAAAAAAAAAAACAAGCACCAGCATTTAACGTTGAGTTTAACATTCATCTCAGTAAATAGGATCTGCTTTGAGGTGAATAGTTTGACTGCTCGGTGTATTAGTACAACGATAAAGGCAGTAAACAGTAAACAGGACGTTATTCCTAACACCTACCTCTGCTGGGTTCTCAGGTGGGGGGGCGGGGGGGGGCACCACCCACACTAAAGCGAGGGGGCTGTTGTTGTGATCGCTGCATTTTTTCAGTTGAAGAGACAGAGGGCTGCAAAGACCACAATTTGAATGATTTGTACCTGATATTTTGATCTTTACAGTTAAACTGTGATTTATAGATTAAAATGACACAAGAACTGCTCAATGTAAAACAATGTAAACGTTTTTAAGCTAAAACACATTCTCATTGGCTGCCGGTTCCTCCGCCTCGATGACGGAAGTGTTTTGAATCTCTGATCCGCCCCCCTGGCTCCCTCCCCAGGATTGATCATCGTGCCCAGCGCCGGCGTGGGCATCGTCCTGGGGGGCTACATCATCAAGAAGCTGAAGCTCGGAGCGCGCGAGTCGGCCAAGCTGGCCATGATCTGCAGCGGCGTCTCTCTCCTCTGCTTCTCCACGCTGTTCATCGTGGGCTGTGAGAGCATCAACCTGGGAGGCATCAACATCCCCTACACCACCGGGTGAGGGGGGGCGTGGGGAGGGGGGGGGGCAGAGAGAAGGACAGTAAGGTGAAGGAAGGTAGAGGACGAGGAGGAAGGATGAAGGTTGATATCTCAGCAGATGAACATTTGTAAGACGGACGCCATCTTTGAAACAAGCTGAATTCAAAACTCTAATTATAAATAAATTCATTTAATGGAAAAACGACACTAAACGACCATTAGTTCAGTGTTGGTTTTGCACGAAGAGAACGCTGAAGAAAACTGTCCAATCCGTCCTCTGCAGGCCGACGCTCACCATGACCCAGAGGAACCTGACGGGCGGCTGCAACGTCAACTGCGGCTGTAAAACGCACGAGTACGCGCCGGTCTGCGGCTCCGACGGCATCACGTACTTCAACCCCTGCCTCGCCGGCTGCAGCAGCGTGGCCAGCAACGCCACCGGGGTAAGAGGCTGATGGAAGGTTCTATGGGACGTACGGCTGGCCTGAGATCTGTGAATAAGGCCCCCCCATCCCCCCCCCCCATCCCCCCCCCCCCCCCCCCCCCCCCCCTCCCTTCTTCCAGATCCGCAACTACTCTGACTGCGCCTGCGTGCAGAGCCGGCAGGTCATCACGCCGTCGTCCGGCGGCCAGGGCGGCAACCAGCTGCAGCTGGTCATCGTGAAGACGTACCTGAACGAGAACGGCTTCGCCGTGTCGGGGAAGTGTGACCGCACCTGCAGCACGCTCATCCCCTTCCTCATCTTCCTCTTCATCGTCACGCTCATCACCGCCTGCGCCCAGCCCTCCGCCATCATCGTCACGCTCAGGTAGGAGAAGAGCTCCCCTGGGTCTCGTGGTCGCCCCTCCCCCCCCCCAGGGTCACTGGAGCCTCCTCTCTGTGTGTCGCAGGTCGGTGGCGGAGCCGGAGAGGCCCTTTGCTCTCGGGATGCAGTTCGTCCTCCTCAGAACGCTCGGTGAGTCCAAGGAGACGGACGCAAGGGCTGCAGTGATTGGTCCTCGGGTTCTGTGCTCAGGTTCTCTCCTTCTGTCCCTCTCTCTCTCTCCTCCACCTCTCTCTCTCTCCTCCACTCAGCCTACATCCCGACGCCCATCTACTTCGGCGCCGTCATCGACACCACCTGCATGCTGTGGCAGCAGGACTGCGGCGTGCACGGCTCCTGCTGGGAGTACGACGTCACGTCGCTGCGCTTCGTCTACTTCGGCCTCGCCGCCAGCCTCAAGTTCTTCGGCTTCCTCTTCATCTTCCTCACCTGGTACTCCATCAAGTACAAGGAGGAGCGGGTGGAGCGCTGGCTCAAGCGCCACCTGTCGCCCGTCGACACCGTCGGAAGCCTGGTCTGCCACCCGGGGGGCCACAAGGGGCACGCGCGCACCCGCTCCTGCCCCGTCAACATCCCCCGGACCGACCCCGGCGCTCCGCCCGCCAGCGCGCCGCCGCACGCCGGCCCTCTCAACCGCGGCGTCAGCACCCAGAGTTGCCCCGGCAACGAGCTCAAAGCAATAGCCCCTCCCGCCGCGACCGCCGCGCCTCCTACGCCCCAGACGGCGCCCGCCGCCGCCCGCTCTCTGGAACACGTTTCAGTCAAAGTCTGAGTTTGAGGAAGGGGGGGGGTGGAGGGACAGGAAGAGGCGGGTCAAACCCACTGACCTTTATTCTGAAAAGGTCAGAATCGATCATCACGTCCACACACATCGATGAGAAATATGCTGCACTGTGTAATAATATATTATAATATACTGTTACAATATACTATATTATACTGTGTTATAATATAGTATATTGTATTACATTATACTGTACTGTAATATTCTATATAACACTGTATGGGCCGTCCCCCTCCTCCACTTTAGGGAAACCTGTTAAAAGCAGCCGTGTGCGTTTTCTTTGTGATCCGAAATCAGCTCATCGCACACACAGACACACACACACACACACACGCACGCACACAGACACACACACACACACAGGCACATGCCCTCTCCCTAGTCCCTGACCTCAGTGACCTGTGCCTTCTGTCTTCTTGTACAGAATACGTAGAAACACAATAGACAGACTGTGACCCCCCCCCCACCCCCCTCACCCCGTAGGACTAGAAGTCACCTGAACAGATACCTCAGCTTTGCCCCAATCATTGTGCTGTTGACTTGCAAACCCCAGCGCTTACGTAACAAAAGAAGAGCCCCCCCCCCCCCCCTGTGAAAGTGTGAAGAACCGATGGAATGGTGCTACGTGAAAGACGGACATTTAGTGTCCACTCCTTTTTGTTTTGTCCCTCACGCTTCATTTAAACATTTAAACTTGAAAAGAAGCCGACAGGTCACCTGGTGAGCAGCACCCCCCCACACCACCAGCCCCCCCCCCCCCCCCCCCCCCGGACGACGAGCAACCGACGGCCGGCCGGCCGGCCTGCCTTTTGGGTTCCCGATGCATTGTGGGTAACGGCTGGCCCCCGTTGATGTAAATGTTTGTCGTCTCCATCGATGAAGCAACTCGTCAGCTGGAGTTTGTGAGGGAACCAGGAGACGGAGTCTGGTCCCTGGAGCTTCACGTCATCTTCATCATCTTCATCATCTTCATCTTACGGACCTTCAGGGTTTCTGTTTCTCGGAGCTCTTTTGGTTCGTTGCTGGTTGATCGATAACGACTGAAAAAAAACAATCGCAGCGCAAAACCCATTTAGTAAATGTGCTGTTTTCTTGTCTTTTAAAATAAGACTTCTCGTAACATCTTTCCGTTTATTTTGAGTAAATTCGATCCTCTGAAAAGCTCTCAGCTCGTTATTCTTAGAACAAATGAACCCTGTTTGTATTTGTCAGTAGGAGCAGTTTCACCGTATTAAGTGTTGTTTTGTGACTGATTGATCTTCTATGGAAGCAAAGACGCCTCAATAATCTCAATTTAATTCATTTAATCTAGAAATTCCTGTTACATTTTAAAGAGTTCAATGCATTTCTGACCTTAGGAACCTAAGCAACAACTTCAGTATTATTTAGTATTATTATTATTATTATGTCTTAAAGAGCAGTCTTGTTGCTCATGATTGTTTAACAGTGTTTAATAAAGAGTCTGGGACTCAGCTGGAGGTGTCACATCTACATGGATTCTTTTATATTTATATTTACTCCACTTCTAGAAGCTCTGAGGACACCTGCTGGTTGGAGGTGGAGACGAGAAGTCACAACAACAACAACCAGTAAACAAAGTGTCCCTTTGTGTCTCAGACAATCAGTATTTTACATTTGAGCCTTTTTAGTTGCTGTTTTACGTTGAGGTTGTTTTACTTTTAATCAATAAATCTGATGGTTTTCTGATACAAAGGTTAATCGTTGTCTGTATGATAGTTTAAAAGATAAAGGCCTGTTAAAGCTTCAGTTTTAGTACTTTAAATTTCCATTTGATTAAAAAAAATACAAATATTTAGTTTTGGCGGCTGATTATCAGCATCTCACTAAAGAATCCTCAGACTTTTATTAATCTGGTGTAAAGAAATAAAGCAGCAGGTTCAATTAGTTTTAATCAACCAAATGGAGCCTTAAAGCAGACGTGTAGGAGTGAACTTTGATGTGGTTTTAATGAAGAGGAACGAGTAGAACATCATTTGAACATTTCCCGTTTGTAGAATTATTCTGTAAAACCACCAAGAATCCGTCAGTTGTTCTGATTCCACAAGGACCTTTGACCTCTGCTGTCCTCCTCGCGTAGTAACCATGACAACGGACTAGATGCTCTGGATCTCTATGGGCTGCTTCAGGCAGATGAAAGTTACTAAAGTCTCATTTCACTTTTCAAATCGTGTTGTTTATTTGAAGCAAAGTGTGTTTTTTTCCTGACTGACATGCGAGTTGTTTCTGCTACAAATAAAACACTACACAAGCTCATGGGTTTGATTCTTCATATGACATTAACTGGTACTTAATAAAAATATTACATCAATATGTGTCATTAAAAAAGGCTTCATTTGTAAAGTAATAGTGTCGTCTTTTAAAAGATGACACAAATTGAGCACGTCGGCAGAAAGTCAAAAACATAATATCCTGTTTTTTTAATATTCTTTGGAATAAAAGAAATGTAGCTCTGCCTTTATTAGCTGCAACTTTAAAGTGATGAACACTTTACTGCATCAGTAATTCAATTTAAGTAATATACTTTTCAAAAAACAACCACAACACAAGATTTCACATTTTAATGATTCTATTTTAGACAAGCTTTTCATAAAAAAAACAAAACGACCCGACTTGCAAGGCATGCGTGAAGAGATCCATTTATATTTGACTCCTTTGACTCCAACTGTCAGACAGCAGCTTTTTAGGAGTTTACAGTTAAACACGTGAGGCAGAAACCAAGTTAAATACTTATTCATTCTTTTCAAAGTCCCGCTGTGAATTTCAGCCTCACGTCTCGGTGTCTTTGTGGTCATTAAAGGTCGACAGTGGGCTTCTTTTCTTCATGCAGTCTACAGACTTATTGTGTGTTAGTGACTTTAAACCCAAGCATCTAAAAGATCAGCGAGTTAAAAGTAGGGAGAAGACATTCATTCGTAATGGAAACAAACAGGGAGAAGAGGGGGGGGGTAAAAACACAAGAAACACACAAACACACAATCGAATGCATTTGGGATGATATGTTTTTTTTCTGCTCAAGCAAAACAATCCTGAAAGTTAATAAGATGCTGAAATTGCTTTTTAAGCGGCACTTCTTTTCTGTTCTGGCTGCATTCACAGGAGGTCGATGCAAAGAACCACGAGGAGACCAAAAATGGTATTAAATAAAAGACAAAAATGGCGGAAGAATGTGTAAGGCAGAGTTCCCCCTCAGTAGCACAACAGGAACCGGAGGCCCAACATGTCAGAGGTGAACCTGAGGAGAAAGAAATAAGCAGAAATGACCAAAACAAACAAGGTTTCTCATCGAAACCAAGAGGAAGAACGTGGACACGTGGACACGTGGACACTTGGACACATGGACACATGGACACTTACCCGTTATATGACCTGCTGAATCAGCCCTTTCTCTGGATCATGTTTATCATCCAGCTCCTCATCAGAGTCTGAACCAGGAGAAACAAACCAGTGAGAAGATTAACAGCCATCTGACTGAAGTCCATCCCCCACCTTCACGTCACACTTTAGTCCTTCTATAAACACGTCACACTTTAGTCCTTCTCTGTAAACACGTCACACTTTAGTCCTTCTCTGTAAACACGTCACACTTTAGTCCTTCTATAAACACGTCACACTTTAGTCCTTCTATAAACACGTCACACTTTAGTCCTTCTATAAACACGTCACACTTTAGTCCTTCTCTATAAACACGTCACACTTTAGTCCTTCTATAAACACGTCACACTTTAGTCCTTCTCTATAAACACGTCACACTTTAGTCCTTCTATAAACACGTCACACTTTAGTCCTTCTCTATAAACACGTCACACTTTAGTCCTTCTCTATAAACACGTCACACTTTAGTCCTTCTCTATAAACACGTCACACTTTAGTCCTTCTATAAACACGTCACACTTTAGTCCTTCTCTGTAAACACGTCACACTTTAGTCCTTCTCTGTAAACACGTCACACTTTAGTCCTTCTATAAACACGTCACACTTTAGTCCTTCTATAAACACGTCACACTTTAGTCCTTCTATAAACACGTCACACTTTAGTCCTTCTCTATAAACACGTCACACTTTAGTCCTTCTATAAACACGTCACACTTTAGTCCTTCTCTATAAACACGTCACACTTTAGTCCTTCTATAAACACGTCACACTTTAGTCCTTCTCTATAAACACGTCACACTTTAGTCCTTCTCTATAAACACGTCACACTTTAGTCCATCTCTATAAACACGTCACACTTTAGTCCTTCTCTATAAACACGTCACACTTTAGTCCTTCTCTATAAACACGTCACACTTTAGTCCTTCTCTATAAACACGTCACACTTTAGTCCTTCTCTATAAACACGTCACACTTTAGTCCTTCTCTATAAACACGTCACACTTTAGTCCTTCTCTATAAACACGTCACACTTTAGTCCTTCTCTATAAACACGTCACACTTTAGTCCTTCTCTATAAACACGTCACACTTTAGTCCTTCTATAAACACGTCACACTTTAGTCCTTCTATAAACACGTCACACTTTAGTCCTTCTCTATAAACACGTCACACTTTAGTCCTTCTCTGTAAACACGTCACACTTTAGTCCTTCTCTATAAACACGTCACACTTTAGTCCTTCTCTGTAAACACGTCACACTTTAGTCCTTCTCTATAAACACGTCACACTTTAGTCCTTCTCTATAAACACGTCACACTTTAGTCCTTCTCTGTAAACACGTCACACTTTAGTCCTTCTCTATAAACACGTCACACTTTAGTCCTTCTATAAACACGTCACACTTTAGTCCTTCTATAAACACGTCACACTTTAGTCCTTCTATGTAAACACGTCACACTTTAGTCCTTCTCTGTAAACACGTCACACTTTAGTCCTTCTATAAACACGTCACACTTTAGTCCTTCTATGTAAACACGTCACACTTTAGTCCTTCTATAAACACTTCACACTTTAGTCCTTCTATAAACACGTCACACTTTAGTCCTTCTCTATAAACACGTCACACTTTAGTCCTTCTCTGTAAACACGTCACACTTTAGTCCTTCTCTATAAACACGTCACACTTTAGTCCTTCTCTGTAAACACGTCACACTTTAGTCCTTCTCTATAAACACGTCACACTTTAGTCCTTCTCTATAAACACGTCACACTTTAGTCCTTCTCTGTAAACACGTCACACTTTAGTCCTTCTCTATAAACACGTCACACTTTAGTCCTTCTATAAACACGTCACACTTTAGTCCTTCTATAAACACGTCACACTTTAGTCCTTCTATGTAAACACGTCACACTTTAGTCCTTCTCTGTAAACACGTCACACTTTAGTCCTTCTATAAACACGTCACACTTTAGTCCTTCTATGTAAACACGTCACACTTTAGTCCTTCTCTGTAAACACGTCACACTTTAGTCCTTCTATAAACACGTCACACTTTAGTCCTTCTATGTAAACACGTCACACTTTAGTCCTTCTCTATAAACACGTCACACTTTAGTCCTTCTCTATAAACACGTCACACTTTAGTCCTTCTCTGTAAACACGTCACACTTTAGTCCTTCTCTGTAAACACGTCACACTTTAGTCCTTCTCTATAAACACGTCACACTTTAGTCCTTCTCTATAAACACGTCACACTTTAGTCCTTCTCTGTAAACACGTCACACTTTAGTCCTTCTATAAACACGTCACACTTTAGTCCTTCTCTATAAACACGTCACACTTTAGTCCTTCTCTGTAAACACGTCACACTTTAGTCCTTCTATAAACACTTCACACTTTAGTCCTTCTCTGTAAACACGTCACACTTTAGTCCTTCTCTATAAACACGTCACACTTTAGTCCTTCTCTATAAACACGTCACACTTTAGTCCTTCTCTATAAACACGTCACACTTTAGTCCTTCTATAAACACGTCACACTTTAGTCCTTCTCTATAAACACGTCACACTTTAGTCCTTTTCTATAAACACGTCACACTTTAGTCCTTCTCTATAAACACGTCACACTTTAGTCCTTCTATAAACACGTCACACTTTAGTCCTTCTCTGTAAACACGTCACACTTTAGTCCTTCTATAAACACGTCACACTTTAGTCCTTCTCTATAAACACGTCACACTTTAGTCCTTCTCTATAAACACGTCACACTTTAGTCCTTCTATAAACACGTCACACTTTAGTCCTTCTCTGTAAACACGTCACACTTTAGTCCTTCTCTATAAACACGTCACACTTTAGTCCTTCTATAAACACGTCACACTTTAGTCCTTCTATAAACACGTCACACTTTAGTCCTTCTCTATAAACACGTCACACTTTAGTCCTTCTCTATAAACACGTCACACTTTAGTCCTTCTCTATAAACACGTCACACTTTAGTCCTTCTATAAACACGTCACACTTTAGTCCTTCTATAAACACGTCACACTTTAGTCCTTCTCTATAAACACGTCACACTTTAGTCCTTCTATATAAACACGTCACACTTTAGTCCTTCTCTATAAACACGTCACACTTTAGTCCTTCTCTATAAACACGTCACACTTTAGTCCTTCTCTGTAAACAGTGTTTCTTTGATGGAATGAAGTCAGTAAGGAGAGGACAAGGGGTCCGACCTGCTGCTGACTCCGGGGGGGAGTAGAACTGTCCGTCAGACAAAGGACCTCCAGACACGAGAGGAGCTCGCTCTGCGGCGTCCATGATGCACTGATACCCTGGAACACAAGGGGGGGGGGGGGTTCAATGGAGGTGAAAGGTGGGAATAATCTCTGACTGCAAGCTGGACCTTGGGCTAAGCCCCGCCCCCCTGTGCTGCTACCGCCTCCAGCCGTCAGAGCCACGTAACCATGGAGCCCAAACTGTCACTAATCAACTAACCTTTGAACAAATTCTCTGCACATTTTTGAAAAAGTAAAAAAGGGAGTCAAATTCTAGATCTCATTTATGCAGAATACTACTGATTCACTCAAATAAAGCTTGACCTAAATACTTTTTAGCAGTACTAGTACCGCAGTGGCAGTAGTAACCGTAGCAACGACTCACTGTTCTGGTCCTCGGCCTCCTGAGGCAGAACCTTGAAGTCCAGAAGCCACGTTTCTATCCAGGCCAAAACGAAGGAGACGATGGGCAGCAGGTAGCCGAAGGTCCCCTGAGACAGCAGCTACACACACACACACACACACACACACACACACACACACACACACGTTTTATTGGTGTTACGTAGTGAGATATTTTGACTCTTTAGAGGAACACACTATGATGAAAGACAATAGAAACGTGAATGAGTCATGTGACCCCTACCTTTGATAAAATGACTTTAACGATCAGGAAAGCACAGCTGACTGCAGTCGTGATCTGTGAAGCAGAAGAAACACTCTGTCAGGACTGTGTTCTTATTGCTTTGTTCTCATTATTATTTGGAACATATTAAATCCTACTTAACAATTCCACTCAGCTTTCACTTGGTACTTCTTGCTTTTACGTGATTGTACAGAATGTAGGAACTAGTTTTTCTTTTTGTCTGAACATTTTGAAATCCTCTTTTTTTCATTGGCGTCCAGGTGAAGCCGGTAGGAATAAACTCACCGCGATGGCCCACCAGTGGCGGAGCTTACAGACGGCGTACGCCAGGATGAGCGCCACGAACCGGAAGACCGCCAGGAGCTGGGGGGGGGGGCGTTGTGTACGTGTGTTAATCATGAAAGATATTAGCAGATCGGATTTGACTCATTTACAAAACGTTAAATAGTTCAGCAGGTATAAAAACATCAAGAAAACTATAGATACACAACTGTCATTCATAAATGCAACAAAGACATCCAGCATTCACGTGAATCAGAGGACTCACTACTTTACATTCTGATGATGTCAAATCAAAACATAGAAAAATAAAAGAACGTACAAAAATATCGAAGAAGGAGGCGCGGTAGTTGTAGTGCAGGACTTCTTTATCCAGCTGGTTCTGAATGCCTCCGTTCACCTGTTGACACACAGTCGGTTTAATCTCCTCTGATACTCAGATAATTAGTCATTGAACAGGATTGGAAGTCGATAGTTGACCATCACAGCAGCACCGTATACATGTATCACATCTACTTCCTGTTCACACTCAGTGAACCTGGGTGGTCGTGTGAGCTCAGAGTGTCGCTCTGTCCTCATACACCGAACCGCCAAGTCACACCCCCCTCATGTCGGACATGTTGTGGTAATAAATGTCTCCTGGTGGTGCGGTTTGACTAAGATTTGAGCCCCAGATTCATTGAACATGAGCAGAGAGACTTGATGACACGTGATGCCCAACAGATACAGGTTGTTGTGAGAAGGAGAACCGACGGTAACATGAAACGTACGTCGTATTAGACGCTTAAAACACGAGGGTTAACACTTACGTTGAGCTCTATGATCCAGAGCAAAGTGATGAACAGGAAGTCGAAGGTGACGAAGAGGCAGAAGGTCCTCCTCACGTCCGAGATGCACTTGACCTCCTTGGCTTCGTAGGACTCCGCCCTCCTGCAGAGGGGGGTGCTGTTGATGGAGCACCCCTCCCTGGCGGTGAGCCGCGAGTCGGCGCTGCTGCTGCATCGTCTGTCCATCTCTGGTCACGCGCCGCCTCCGCCCTCAGCAGGAAGGTGGAGTCAGAGGAGGCGGGGTTTGTGGGTGTGGCCTCGCTGCGCGGAGGTCAGCTTCATCGCCGCATCTGCAGACGGACGCATTTTCACACGGAACGTCACGGCGCTTTTGTTGCTCCGACAAGAATATTGTAAAAAATAGTTGGTGAATGGAACTCTTTGCTTGAACGACCTGGATAACTTATCAGTGACTCGGTGCCATGACCTTTGACCCTGGCCTTCTGGAGGGGAACTTTGGGCTCTTGTGCACCAACTGAATGTCTGACTCCAGTATTTCCTGCCTTGGATTCCTCCAGCTTCCTCTTTTCATGCTGACGTTTTAATAACTACTCCAATCTTTTATCAGATTTCAGTTTTTTTAGGGAAGTAGTTGATAAGAAAACATGTAAAGTACGTTTCATTTCCTTAATCAAGTACAGTGGAGCTTCATATATTCCGGGAATACCAAGCAAGAGATATAAGCTTTTAAGAATGTATCTTCTCACTTTCTTGGTCAAAGCTTCTATGATTATTATTAACTAAAAATCTTAAACGGGGGTGAGAAGGACCGACCACGTTATTAAAGATTCCTGCTATAATCAATCACCTCATGTAGAACACATGAGATACAGAATCCACAGATGGTCGTGTCCACGTCATGTAGGTGCTGGTTTCCTTCTGCTTTGAGCTCAGCTTGTGAGAAACAATGCTCGGTGTGTTTCGGTGTGCAGCGATTTTATCAAACGAAACCGGAAATGTGACGCAAAGCAGCAACAACAACAACAACAGGTCAGATCAGTCACTGTGACGCCCACGAGAAGAATGCTTCCTCCCAAAAGTACAGAGTACAACCCACCAGGATCTGTCCCATGAAGTTAACATCTGCTTCTGTAATAGCCATAATGAAGATAGCAAATCAGAAAATATGCATTGATGTGGATTCGGCTACATTAATACATCATAATGAATCAACTAAACCTACTAACTAAAGATGGTCTCGGCGAGGAGACCAAGGACGACAGCAGCGTTATGATGTGGGAGTTAAAAAATGAGCACAGCGGGGTGAAATGTGACATAAACACCAGCAGCCTGTGCGGTGTAACAACTAAGCTAAAGCTAGCTCGTTAGCTTGAAGTCGCGCCGTGAAACGTAGTCTTGTTAAACGTGCCTCTTTGGGTCCTTAC
Source organism: Pungitius pungitius (assembly GCF_949316345.1). NCBI lineage: Eukaryota > Metazoa > Chordata > Actinopteri > Perciformes > Gasterosteidae > Pungitius > Pungitius pungitius. Next base: position 1,200,612 of record NC_084914.1, read on the forward strand.
CGGTCGAACTCGCTGCTTTAACGGGTTTCAAAGGTTCCGAATAAGCCTCCGGGAGGTTTCGGTTCGCAGGTGTCAGCTTCAACGCAGGAGACGAGTCGTCTGTTTCCCGTCCTGCGAGCTCGGACCGGACGTCGGTAACCGGAATGTAGAGAGGAAGAAGAAGAAGAAAGACGGACGCAAAGGATTCTGGGATTTGGAGTTTGCAGCTGGACGACCGCTGCCGGGCCTCCCTGGCTGTCAACATTTCATCCTTCTTCATTTCTCATCAACATTATTGAACACTGTGTTTGTGTTCTTTTTAAAAATATTAGTAGTTTTTACTTCATTTTTAGACACACTGTAAATGCAAAGATTTAAAAAAAAACTTTATTTCCCAGGAATGGTTACCATTGATCACCACCTCAATGTAATTTAGTGTAATTAGTTAGCCTACAAGGTATCATTGATGTGTCGTCCCTGTACTAAAAAATCCAATTAAAGTACAACACAATGCCCCATTAAAAACACAATACAATAATAAATAACCAGTAACAAATAGACGCCTTTTGAATGTTGAAAGTTTATTGTTCAAAAATAAAAATATGACATTGTGGCTGCGGGTCAACAACACTGCTGCACACACATACGTGTGTCTGTATCACAAGAAACATCCTTTAAACCTCAATACAAATCTAAAAGAAACCACAAACCAGAAGGTTTTGATTTGTTTACTTTGTTCACTCGTGTTTGAGACGCACTTCATGGGTCTGATGAGTATTTGGATTCATGTCAAACTGCCTGTTGTGAGAAAATAAATCATCCAATGCTCGTTAGCACGTAGCCACAATGCTTCACTGAAACTTCTTAAGTATCAAATCAAATAAATTAATCACAATTGTTAAAACGTTACATGCATGTCGCTAATTGTTTAAGGATCCCATTGAACTAGTTTGTCAGGTTGCAGGTAGAAGTCTGAAGTCACATTTCCTTTTTACCGCTTATTGATCTCTGAAACGTCCCTCCGCACTGCGAGGGAGCTGCTGAGGGGGGGGGGGGGGGGGGGGGGGGGCTGCGAGGCTTCAGCAGCCCGACTCGGCCCTCCTCTCGGGCCGGGCTGACTGGCAGGTGGAGGGCGGGGTGAAGACGTCGGGGTCGCTGATGCCCAGGTGGATGTTGAAGAAGCGGGTGGAGGTGGTGACGCTGCTGTTCTTGACGTAGGTCTCCTGCACCGGGTAGCAGTCCTTGAGGGTGTAGACGCCCACCCAGGTCTCATCTGGTGGGGGGGGGGCGAGCAGAGCGAAGATGTGACATCAGTAACATTCAATAACAATCTCTCATCTAAGATCCCCAAATAAACCTTTGCTGTAAAGAGATTCAACTCGGAGCTCGTCGGCGCTAATAAGACACTGTGATGGATTCAGCTGAGACCAAGGGTCACGTGACCAAACCTCTGTGACCTTCATGCCCGAGGACACAGCAGAGAGGAGACGAGGCGACCAATGAAAAGGGTTCACGGTCTGCTTTTCTTCTTTCATGTGTAACTGCGGACACGAACGCTATGATGGTTCTGTTATATATTGCTCGGAAATTAAATACTACAGAGAGAGAAATGTGTCACATGTGTCATGTAGGTAATAAACATCTTCCAGCTCCACCGTGTTGTCACGTATCTGTGTTTCAGCCTCGCAGGAGGACACCACTGCGCAGAGAGACAGACTCACGGCGGCGGGCCGGCTTCCTGTCGGACCACTCCTGCACCTCCACGTTGTCCCCGGGGCCTCCGATGAAGTACTGGTCCTCGAAGGTGGAGTTGTCCGGGATGTCGAAGGGATCCCAGGCCTCCGTCAGGGAGATCTTAGAGCAGTCCTTGGTCTTCTGGTCGATCTGGAACATCACCATGCTCTGGTACAAGTAGATGTACTCAAAAAACCTGGAGGGGGGGGGTGATGAGGATTGAGAAGGTGTGTCCAAACTTTTGACCAGAAATGTATATACATAAAGCAATTATTATTATAATGATAATATAATGTGCTCAAAGACGGGCTCACCGCTGACAGGGCGCGTGCTTCTGGCTCCGCTGCAGGACTCGCAGCCTCTGCTTCAGGCCGTCGTAGGAGACCGAGGCCCGGGCGTTCCTCCCGCTGCTGTGGTCGTACATCACCCATCTGCCCTCCCACTGCAGCGGGGCGACGCAGGGCGCGGCCGCCGACCGGGAGGCCTCCGTCCTCGGGGGGCCGAGGACGGAGGCCCCGGCGGCGGCCAGAAACGCGAACAACAGCCGGTGCATCGCTGCTGTGGTGAAGTCCCGTTAGATGATCCCGTTGTTGTTGTTGTTGTTGCCCATGAGCTGCACCTGCCGCGGATGATTGCATAGGGTTTCCGGTTGTGGTTTTCAAAATAAAGGCGTTAATGTTTAGTGTGTATATCTGTACATATTAAAAACAGAACAAAAATCCCAGAACTTTAATCGACGGTTAATAATAACTAAAAATAAATAAAATCCGTAAAAGACAGTTAAACTACAAAAAGTATTGTAGATACCTGTAATTGGAGGTTTAACCGCATTCTAGCAAAATTGTTGTAAAATGTCAAAGAATAAGCATCAAGTTAATAATACAGCAAGCTAGTGCTAAATGGGAAACGTTTTGTATCTTTATTAAGGATCAATCTACAGATTATTTTATTGAGTAATCGAAACAATAAATTATTTGATAAAATAAATGTATGTACTTGAAAGGATGTTTGGAAATAAAATATAAACATTTTGGAAAATCTTACAGACCATAATTTACTAAATGACTAGCATGCTAGAGATTGAAACCATAAACTCGTGTTTACAGGAAATAAATCAAAAAGTAGAGTCATTTTCTCATTTATATGCACAAACATTCACATCATACATATTAAGCATCATTTTTAGAACAGGCAGAAATCAAACATACTGCACAGCTAGGCTAGGCGTCGCAGGCGGCGCGGGGCGGGGCGGCGCGGGCGCGTTCGCTTGACGTCACCATGCGACGCAGCCCGATGACGCGAAGGCCCCAGAACAACATGGCGAAGAAACAACGTGGGGAAGCTGCTCCGTCTTTGAGCAAGGCGGGCAGAGAGAAACAGATGGAGGGTTTCAGTTTGTTGCTCGAGTCCAGTGACGATGAAGGGCCCGAAGAGGTGACCTTTGAAGACTCCAAGGCCGATGCTCTGCGGACCATGAAACAGGCGCTGGACAGAGCCAGGAGGTAGCTAACGCTAGTTAGCTCTCTGGCTAATTAGCCATGGTTTAACGTTGCATGGAGGCCGTTAAACACAACTCCATCAGAAGCGAACTGCATTCACTAGTTTACGCGCTTGCGGGTGGACTAAGTTCACTGCAGCGGACTATTCATCATCTCATTTCCTGCTCTGCAGCGCGTTTCACGTCGGCGTGCTCATTCAACAGTGAGCGGCTCCGTATGATGACGCCATTTGTAAAGCAACAGTTGACGATTCATAGATTCTTATTCCGCCAACTTTTAGAATAATCCATGACCGTCTTTACCAATTATGTTGTATTACATTTTGAACTAAATCAAACGTTTCCTTCCGAAAAAGCCTAGTTTTATCCTGCTGAACAAACTCCTGCGCATGCGTGTGATCTACAGACGTGTTGGGTGGAGTTCGGAGCTTCATCCACAAAGAGCATGGAGGCACCAAACCACCGCGGTCAGAAGATCGAGTCCATCCAGCGTCTGATGTCTGTGCGTTTCATGTCCTCAGGGAGAAGGAGCTGCTGAGGGAGAAGAGGAGGAAGCGACAGGAGCTCTTCCAGGAGCAGAAGGTCGGTTATTAAACCGCAAAACGGCACTTTGTTTAAATGTAATATAATACAATATTTATAGTATAATAATACAAGTATAATTTAAGTGCTTTTAGTTTAAGTCAAGATGACTCATCTTAAACATCTTGACTGTGACAATCATTTCTTTGACGTTAATTTATAGAAGACTAAATGGCAGCTGTTCTGTTACATGACCTTTGAAATAAATCGGGCTGGAAGCAGCAGCCAAACACCTTCTGTATTTTTAAGGTTCATTAAAATTCCCTCCACAGAAAAGAAAACTTCTACCAGCTGACGTCTTGGAGGAAATCGACTCTGCACTTTCAAAGTACGTTTCTGTTTGGGACGAATTCATGAAGAAGATTCCCAAAGCTCTGCTTCATGAACCTTTTCAAATGTTGTCCCTTCTACAGGAAGCAGGAAGAGTCCGAAGTGAGAGGTAAAAAGCACATTTCGGTCTTGACGTCTTTTAACCTGCAGAAGGAGCTTCACATCGGAACCACTGATGTTTCCCAACGTCTCTCCTGCAGCTGAAGAGGAGGCGGAGCCAGAAGAAGTCGAGGGCAGGAAGAGGAAGAGGAAACGGCAAAGTGTCAGAAAGTACGTAAACGCACTCCTTCCTGCTCCATCCAACGCCGGAGTAATTCAGTGGTAACCCGAACGTGACCTTTGACCTGGCTGTGTGGTTTCAGCCTGAAGGGAAACTACACGGTGACGACGGTGAAGCAGAGCGCGCTGGCGTCCGCCCAGCTGCAGGCGGCCGAGGATTTCCTCCATTCCCGGATGTACGGACCAGGGAGCCGAAGGACCACGAGTAAGACGATCGTCTGCTTTCCGTCACGTCTCCTCAACCCTCGCAAGCCACACTCTGTGCCAGTAGTCCGCGAGGACCATGATCTGTCTCAATTTTACGTCTTGCCACAGCGACGCTCCGTCAGGTCCCAGCGAGGCGTCCCCTCTCCTCGGGGCGCCGCCGCAGGGAGCCACGACGGCGACATCGGCGCCTCGCTTCAGTCCGACGGGCTCTTTAACACTTTGTCCTCCTGCTCTCAGGTAACGAGATGCTCTCCCTGGAGAACAAGAAGGGGAAGAACAAGAGTGCAGCCGTGCAGTTTGTGAAGAAGGACTGGGGTGAGAAATACTTCCAATTTTTAGCTGCTTCTGAAACAGCTGCCGGCTGAGAACTCAAAACTAGAATCAGAGTGTTTATAACGCGATGTTGGTCTGTACATTCATACGTGCGTGTGATGATGTCGCCTCCTCAGCCTGTCGAGAGAAAGCCAAAGCAGAGAAGCTGAAGAAGAGATGGATCCACAAGCAGCAGCTTCCCTCCAGCTGATCACAGCAGGAAGAAGGTCCCTCAGATGCAGCTGTTTAGTTTAAAAGGTGCGATTTATTGTCCTGTAACCTTAATCTCATGTAATTATTTGATAAAAGATGCTGTTTAATAAAAGATGCTTATGCTTTAGAATCTGGTTTACTTTTATTAGTAAATTAAAACTGTTCCAACATGAACATTGGGTCAATGAAATGTTTTATATGAAGTTTAAGACACTGACTATTTATTAACGTTACTACTTTCTGACATTCACAAGATAATTTAGTCAAACCTGGTTTTCCTTTCACTTTATTTGGAGTCATCGAGCTGATTTATTCCAACAGAAACACTTCTGCAAGTTAAAGCCTGTTTACAATGTAATAAATGTGTCAGTTTCATGGTGTCCACCAAGTTAATAATTGGTGATTTAAGGCCAGAACTAAAACAAATGACTTAATTTGCATGATGTATAAATAAAAATGATTGACAGCTTTGAGCTGAACACAACGAGCTCCATTCAGCAGCCAGACATCGTTTTATCACTTTTTTTAATAAAAATCTTTTCACCCTCACACAAATTGCACTTTTTCTTCTGCAAGTGGACAATCAGGACGACTCGCTGTTTGACGTCTTTCCTTTTACACTGAAAGGAACAAAAAGACATCTAAACTTGATCTTACCACCACTTTACTACGGCATGCACAGGCTTCAGAGGGACGACCCCCCCCCCCCCCCCCAGAAAAGGGTTTGAATAAAGAAACCACCAAGAGCTTAGAGGTGGGGAGACGCGTTAGGGACCGTATTGGGTTCTTTTCGTTGGTAACAGTGCGGTTGAAGATACTGAAATGTTTTATTTTCCCTGTCAAAGAGGACCGAGACTGACCCGTAACAAGCAGCCCTCCTGATGCATGATGGGAAGTCTCCATACGCCACAAACCCCTGAAAATAGGACATTTCAGCTCGTTTTTATGGGTGGGGTAGACAACGTTGGGAGGGGGGGTAATTAGGAGTCACTGGTGTCAATAAAAAGCGTAAAGGATTCTGTGTTTTTTTTGTTTTCATTTGATACCTAAATAAGTCTATTAATAGAACTTTAACATGTGGGATCGGGACCTTTATTACAACAAGTACAACTTGCTCTTGCTGGTGCTCAACAAATATACTGTAAATGCAAGGAACAATAATTAATGTGATAATAATAGTCGTCGGCGTCGCGCCTGAAAACCTGAAACAACAAAAACAATAAGAGCCGGGTAACCATGGCAACCCAAAGAAACTAAAAGGTTAAAACAGAAGCAGATTCTTATCGGCTTCCTCAAAGTCGCGAGTCCACGCGACCTCTGCCCCAGTCCTGAAGTGAGGGGGGGGGGGGGGGGGAGGTGTTGCCCAGTGAGTTTGGTTTACAGGGTGGTCGGCCATTTTCTTATTGGGGGGGGGGGGGTCCACACCAGTTGGAGTAGTTTTCTTGCCACCTCCTCACCGCCTTGGTGCAGACGCCGGGGTCTTGGAGGGGGGGGCACAGGCTGCGAGGTCAACCAAGCTGGAGGCGTATTTTCATATTTACGACAAAATGGTGTGTTTGTGTGTTTGCTTATTCATTTTTGTTATTATGTGGCGTTTCTTTCAATCTAAAGACCTGCCCAAAAGTGACTCGTGGTCCTCGGCGCGTGAGCTGGTTCAACGCTCGACTTCCTGTTGTGGTCCCTTCAGAGGACGGGGGGGGGCACACGGCTGGAGGAGGTGGAAGGAGACACATTTCTGGACAGGTCCTGACAGCGTGCGGGGGGGTGCGCACACACACACACACACACACACACACACACACACACACACACACACACACACACACACACACACACACACACACACACACACACACACACACACACACACACAGGGCTAGTGCAGGTAATCGTCCACGGAGGCGAAGGCGCAGGAGCCGCTGCCAGTTCGAGCCATGATGGCGAGGCACTGGGCGGCCTGACCCACGGCCTGGGCCAGGGGGGGCTGCTTGGGCAGATTGTGGGTCTCTGGGGACGAAAAAAAAAGCATTACGAAATGGGCTTTGTGGTTAGCAATAAATATTCTTCATTAATACAGGTCATAACGCCCTAAATAAATATAATAAAATCTACAATGGATTAAAGCAATGAGCTGAAATGAGTCTCTGAAGACGCCTCCCTTCGATCTAAATGACGTTCTGTGAGTTGTACTTTTATGGAACAGGAAGTCTGTTCTACTTCAGCTCGTCAACTGTTGTAGTGATTTAGGAAATGAAAATTGGTTCCATCCAGATGGTGTCGTTTTTTAATCCCTTGTTCTATTCTAGTAGAATCATGAGTTCGATTCCTCTTATTTGAATTTTGCCGTGTCAGTGTTAACGTAATCCTGCAGACTGCCGACTATTTAGACTATTCTTCACAGGTCTGAATCTGGGCGCCATGGAAACGCAGACAACAACCCACCTAGTATTGCACTGTTGAGCGTGGAGCAGACGGGCTCCCTCTGAATGGCGTCCAGCTGGTAGCCCACCGGGCTGCTCCAGGGGTCCGAGTAGGCCAGCAGGCTGAAGGCGTCCTGAGAGGGGACACAAACGATGACCTCACCGTCTCCTCCAGGTGTTCTTATACTAACGGCTACTACGTAGTACACTAGTGTCTACTACTACTACTACTACTACTACTACTACCACCACGGTCAGTTACTTCAAACTGCGCGGCGTGGGTTGTAAGAAGTGAGTGTTTATTAAAAAGGCAAAGCAGCCTCGATCAGGTGACCGGGGCGTGAGGTCGTTGACGTTGCCGTGGCGATCTGTGCGTTACCTTCAGCATCTTCTTGTTAGCGGAGTTCTTGCCACACTCGCGGCGGAGGTGTTCGCTCATGCTCTGGAGCTCCCTGCCGAAATGGATCATCCGCTCGATGGCCGCCTGGCTGCCGCCGCACAGCTGCCTCTTGGACTGAGTCGACTCGACCTCTGCAGGGGGGGAGGGGGGGGGGGGGGGGGTATTTGGATTAATGTGCAAAACCCAGACTTCCACAGCATCTTCTAGAGAAGGAACCACAGTCCCCCTTTCAAGCGTAGTTTGTCACAAAAGTTCATTGACTTGTAGGTGGTCTTCATTCACGGTGTCACTGGGCTCTCAGTAGGCTCCGTATATGGGGGGGGGGTCGCTCCACTCACCCATGTCGGCGTCGCAGTCTTCGGCCTCGGCGGCGTGCTTGGAGCCGCCGTTGAGGAAGCCGTTGGAGGACGATTCCGTGACTCCGTTGGTGAAGTGGTCGACCTCCATATCCACGTCGCCACTGAGGCGGGACACAGGGGGGGGGGGGGGGGGGTTAGTGCGTGAGGCGGGTCACAGGAAGTTCTCCTTCACTTACCAGTACCTGGTTGCGGGCTGTTGACTGTGGCTCCCGTTGAGGCTGACGTCAGACGCCGGCAGGGCGGGGCCAGATGTTGGGGGGCAGGGCTTGTGACTGTGAGGGGAGGAGCTGTGGCTCTTATTGGACGTCACGCCGTTACAGCAGTTACTGTCGAACCCTACGAACGAACAGACGGGACACAGTGAACAAGGAGGAAAGAAGCCACTACGACGGAGGCGCGTGTTTATGCGTCTGTACCTGGGGGGTGCGGCTGGGAGCTGCTGGCTTTGTGGCTGGGGCTGCTGAAGGGCCGGGGGGAGCCGGGGTAACTGTCCTGAGACTTTGGGCTGCGGCCCCCCAGACACCTCACCTCGCTGTCCGTCCCGTTCACCATCTCGATGAACTGTCTCACTCTGCAGCAGAGACCACATGACATCACACCATGTGTTAAAGGGGCCTCAGAGACGCAGTATTTATTCACAGTAAGGAAAGAGTTATTAAATATGTGACTTTGGTCAATCTGATGGTGTTACTTGAGCATGAAGAGCAGGTCTGGGTTCCTCTCCAGGAGGTTGGGGTAGAGCTGCTGGGTGGTCTCGATGGCCTCGCCCATTCTACCCGACAACACCAGCTTCTGGATCTCTGCAAACCAACCACATGATTACACGAGGTCAAGGGCTTACTTTGGGAACTCGTTTTTTTGGGGATGAAGCCGACATTGATCATAGCAGCTTTGGGTTTTAGTAATAATTCATAACCTCGCGGAGCCAAAGCTTCCAGCCAGAAAAGTGACGGCTGATCAAACCTCAGGTCCAAGTATTGTGAAAGGAGCTTTGTGCCGTGTACTGGGTGGACTTTCCCAAACTACTGTCACAAATCATACGACTCTTCTGACTAACATCACTACTTATAATCGGATGAATACAGACCAACATGTGCACATGATGCGTAACACACTGATAACTCGCGCTCTTATTGTGGTGACCGTCGTCTGTATAAAACAACTTACGCTCTTATTGTGGTATAAAACACCACCTGGAGCCGCTGTGCTTCTATCTGTAAGCTGCTGAGCAGCAGGACTCACTCTGTCGGTTTTTGATGGAGGCCAGCTCCTCGTGCACGGCCTGGTCTGTGGATTTGGCGAATGCTTCCGCTGTGGCGCAGTAGCTGTGGTGCACCAGGTAGGACGCCACCATCCTGACGAGACACAACAGAGAGGAAAGGCGCTCAGTGGAGGGAGGAATCCTTCAGACCAGAAGACCCGACAGAAGAGCTTCTCCTCGCCGAGTCACACCAACGGGACGCAAACGTCTAAACGTCACCTGAAACGTCACAAACAATCCTCTCAAACACAAAGGGGGGAGGGGGGGGGGGTGTTTCCTGTTGGCTTCCTCTCAGGAAAAGCTGTTGGCTCACAATGATCACCAAACGACACCATGGAACTAACCTTTTAGGTGTTTGACCCCCACCTGTAAACACTGTACCCCACCCTCAGTGTTCTGTGATCAGAGGCCTCAGCGATGACTCTATGCAACCCCCCCCCCCCCCCCCCCCCCCAGTCTGACACCAGCGCAGCAATGGCAGCTTCCCTCCCCAGGCCGAAGGAGGACTTTCTTGGCTAAAAATACAGAGTAAAAAAGCCGCCGCGAAGCCCCAAATGAAAGGAGATTAAATCCATTCGGGACAAATGACCACGGCCCAGAGAGCTAATCCCATCAGGGCGTCACTTCCTGATCCCAGCTGCTGCTCTCCGATGGGGGGGGGGGTGGTCCATCTGGGCCTTTGAGCCCCGCCACGTCGGCCGTCACTTCCTGCCGCAGACGGTTCCCAGAACTCATCCATCATCAGCATTTGAAGGGTTGAACTCCAGAAGCCGATTGAGTGATTCCTTACGTAAAGGCTGGTTTTCCAGCTGCTTGTATTCGAGTTAATAGATTCCCAGGAAACGCGGTTCCAAGTGGGTGTGATGCTCATTGGTTCCAGAGGGAGACAAGTCTAAAATTCTACAGACCACCAAAGTAGAATGTTTTACACTTAAAGACCACAAAAAACGGATCAAATCAACACGATTCAGGGACTCACTTCTGGATCATGGACTGCCACTCGCCCTCGCGCTCCCCGATGGGGCAGCGGTCGATCTGGGCCTGGATCTTCGTCCTCCACTCGCGCATGTAGTCCTCGATGTCGAACACGAAGGGGTGCTGGCCGAAGTTGGCGTCCACCACCTCGCCGGGAGTCTGCAGGCCCACGGTCGGGTACAAGTTGGGCTGCGGATCAGAATCGGGTCAGAATTAGGTTTCTTGCTCATCGTTGACTTTACGACACCAGGAGGAACCGGAGGGGAGTCACGACGAGATTATTGTGTCATCTGCTTTATTCCTGTTTGGAGAGGAGGGGGAGGGGCTTATCTCCATGGAAACCCTCAACTACGCCGTTTATTTCCACCCTCGACCGTGAAAGAGCAAACCACGGAGCCCGGGAAGCTCAGCGCCGTCCCGTCTGGGTTCAGAACCTGGGCTTTCCAGCCGAGTCACATGGTTCATTACAGTTCTGTGATTGAATGTGTGAGCAGACTAAAAAATGATCAAACAGATTTAAAGCAGGCTAATTGTCTGAATTCATTCTCGCTGCGGGACAAGAAGCAAACAACTTTTAAAATGCCTCTTGTCCGAATGGAGTTTGGATCGATCGCTGCTATGCTAAGCTAAGCTAAGCTAAGCTAAGCTAACGTTGTAGCTGCTCAAGCAACAGTCCCACCGACGTCGTCATGGTCGGCTGCGTCTATTAACACGAGATATCATTTCCTCCAACAGCGTCAGGAAGAGAAGCTCGACGCTCGGTGGGAAACGGAGCGAGAGGGAAGACTAAAGGCCGGGCGAGCAGCACAAACGGTGTGTGTGTCTGAGCGTTATCGGTGTCACAGTCCAATCCGCACAGAGGTCAGCAGTGTGGGGCTGACGCACTTGGCTGCACAGCCGTGGACCAACACCAATGTTCTGCTGCTCAATGGATTATTGTTGTGAGTAAGGCGCTTATTTTCTTCCCCGGTAAGAAAATGACCAACAAACGGTCCGAGCCCCAAAGAAGAGAGCAAAACTAATCAGACCAAGTCTCCCAACTCGATATGGGTCACGCATGCATCAATATTGGTGTGTGTGTGTGTGTATATAACCAATGTTCTGTTGGGACCGTGAGGGCCGGCACAGATGCATCTCAGCACTATTTAAACGTGATGAAGTTGGTCTTGGACACAGACGATGAAGGACAAAAGGAGGACACTTACAGGCAGGTCAGTGAAGGCGATGCCTGCAGAGGAACAGAGACACCGAGTCAGCATTAAGCAGAGTCCTTTGTGTGATCACACTGAGCAGCAAGACGTCATTAAAATGAATTCAATCCAACGCCCAGGTCTAAATGTAGCAGGTAGGAGGCGGGATATATGCTTAATAATAATAATAATAATAATATCAAATATGCTTAAAACCTCCATTTAGTAAAGAAAGGAAGGCGCTCAGAGAGCTCACCCAGGCTGTGGCCGTTCTTGGTGTAGAAGCAGGTGTTGTTGATGAGGTTGACGCAGCAGCCAATCACGTCGCCCGTGGTGAAGGTGGGTCCGTAGGGCTGCCCGGTGCCGGACGAGCAGAAGGAGTGCCCGTCGTCGCCGTGGTAACCGTAGGAGTGCTTGTCCCAACCTGAGGGACGTCAGGGTTTATAACATTAATAACAATAATCCCGTGTTAACATGGACTCGGGAGCTTTAATTTAAATGAGTGACGATCTGTGATTGTTGGGTTGTTCAAAGGCATCGAAGACGACGCCCGACGGTGATCGATGCCTTGCTGAAGAGCCAAGAGCAGCTTCATAATTAAAGGACTAGATGCGTGTGATCAATCCGCAAAACAAACTCAGCATGAAGCAAATGAATCTTTGGCATTTCTGTCCTGTAACTTCTGGTTATCAAAGACACATCCTGATCTGTGTATGTTTTAATCAATTGTTTCCCACAAAATACTAACAGGCATCAAGATTATGGTTTTTTTTTAAAGAATTTGCTGTGTGAATATTGTCTGCTGCTATTGGACACCATGTAGGTCAACCACTAATCCAGACGTCACTCAACGCGCTGTCCAGAACACACACAGATTCCTTTGATGTGCAGAATGTTTTTTCCCCTTCTCTCCACCTCTCAGACTCCGCCTCCACGCCTCAATGCTTAACTCCTGTACATCACTTATGTGTGGACACCGTGCATCCTGTAGCAGCGTCTCCCGTGGTAACCAAACATCAGTAAACAGAGTGTTCTCCTCGCTACGCACCGCAACACATGCACGGTGGGGTCTTACCGGGGAGTCTGTTCATGTTCACGCCCTGAGCCGAGAGACCGATGCCCATGTACCTGTGGACAAGAGGGTTGAGTTTATATATATAATAAGTATCTATAGGTCAATATGCATCCACATCAACAGCCTGTGGTGTTGTAATGAGTAAATATTTAATTAAACTGTTGCTACACAAACGCTCCGTGACAGATTAAATGAGGGAATGTATTATTTAGGATGATCAAAGGGTTCAGACATGTTGGTTAAGGAGGGTCCAGTGGTCAGGTCTTCAGGTTGTTCTGTGTGACATGCGTTTATAAAATAAAAACCTATTTGCTGAACAGGAGGGAAGAGATAGATTTGACTTAAGTTACAACGTGCGACACATCCAATAATCTCAGATGTGGGTTCTAATCTGCTGCGGGAGACAGAATCACCAACAACTACTGGACAGTAAGTCAATCCTTTCACATGTGCTGATGGGTCTCATTTCTCCAATGAGACCTGGATGACACGTGTTTGGGGTTTTCGCTTTGAGCCACTTTACATATCAGGCATGATGGTCGAGTTGTGTGTGAGGTCATGTGACGTAATGACAGTCCGAGGACACGTCTCGATGACGTAATCTAACGTGTCCTTACCCGTCTCGACCTTTGCTGATGATCTTCACCTCAAAGTAGTAGACGCCGCAGGCGGCCGGGATGGGGTGGGTGGCCCGCACGGACGCCGCATCTTTTGGGGTTTTGCCGTGTCCTTTGGGGAGGTTAGCGGTTTTTAGAGGACACACGGTTACACACGGACACAGGGTCATTCTAGGAAACAAGTCTACAGCAACTAAAGGGAACTACTGCCACCCTTTGATTGGGCCTCTTGTCCTTTTTTATTCACATTAAATGAAAACACACAGTGAAGGAATGTATGTGGATGACTGGCTTAGAAGATTCAACCCTCGATCTTTGTCAGAAACAAAGACCTGTAGACAAAGCGCTCTGCATCTTTCATTGGGACGCAAACAGGTTCTTGTGTTGGTCACTGGTTCTGTTTGTGTAGCTTTAACCCAAAAGGGTACGTTGACCATAAAAGGACAGTTATTTCCCCCACTGAAGAAATACTAATACGAGTAGAGACACCAAAACGTTTTACAACACAAGTTGTGGTACAAAAACATCTTTTGTATGTATAATATTTTGTGTACTGTGTAACTGCAAACATTATCCTAGATGTTGTTTCTATTGGGCCCAATAATCCGACAGTACATTTTGATGAACACCTGGTATCCGGTCAGTGGTTGTAAGATTATTGGCCTAAATGCTCTGCATCTGGAGCAGCTGCTGCGACGCACCTCGTCCCGTTAGCCTCTTAAGCTATCGTTAGCTCAAGCTGCTTCATTGCAGTGTTATAAGGGGTCACATATGAAGTTATTACAATGTGACAATTAAAAACGCCAATTGATGTCAAAGTTAAAGAACAGGTTTGGAAAAAACACACAACTGTGTAACTTGTAAATGTTGACATAGAAACCAGATGAGTTTGTTATCAATCTAGATACAAATGTATTTGGTTTTGTACAACTCAGACCACAATCTGAACATTGTGAAACAAGCACGTCATAAACCAAGAGCCCCAATTATCATCATTACTTTAATCGTGTCCAACAACTGTCCTACGCCTGAAGATATTCAACTCGAAGACACCTAGAAATTAGTGTGTGGCTGATGAAATGCCTAAATGATTAGGCTGATGAATAACCTCGGATGCTGATGATTAATCCATAATGTCATTTGTAAAAATGAATGATGGAAAATGCATCCGATCGCTATTAGACAACAGTGTTTAATATAAATAATAGAGGACTCAAATACTTTAACTAAATTCACATTGATAGGATTCCTTCCTGGATTGCAGCAGCACTCAGGTGACTTTACATCTCCGGCTTTACCCTGATGGGGAAATTATGAACATGCACATTATCTGAAATGTTTTCAGGCCCAATATTGAGGTGGTCAATGCAAAAATAAACAAAGAAAAGAAAATAAAGTTTGCAGTGTTCGAATGGTGAAGCTCCTGCACACCTGCAGTGAGACATCCAGGTGAGTGCGTGTTGCATGGAGACAGAACATTCTGGCTCAAAGGAGTGTGCGTGGAGGGCCTGCTCAGACCCAGAATAGTAGAACACACCCTGGAAGCTCAGCTACACCTTCTCTTGTAGGCCGACACACTCCGGATGGCTTTGCAGAACGCCCTGAATGTCACTTGACATGAAACCCCCCCCCCCCACGTCACACTACGTGTACCTCTCACGTCAATCATCAGTCACTGGATCAATTACTCCAAATAACTTGAGCTACCAGAGACACTGAACACGGTGTATTTCCTGTCATTTAGACCCCCCAGTAAGGCTGCGTTAGCCTACCAACAGCGCCGTGCAGCTAACACACAAGGGTGCGATTGTGTGACTCACATCGAGACAAAACAGCCTGACATTTATTTTTGTTTACGGATGGTTGTACGTCAAATGGATTACATTTATACTAAATATGGCGAAAGCTTTATGTGGCCGACATCGGGGAAGCTAACGCGCCAATAGGTCAATTTTAGTTTGGGCTGTGGAATCACCTCGCCAGCTGGTCGGGGTTTGCAAGATGTCCTCTGCCTTGTTGTTGATGAAGCCACTAGCCTAGCCTACTTTGTTTTTAGCCGCAACGGTTGCTAGCTCTGATCCGCTAAGCTAAGCTAACACCAGCCACAACGGATGCTAGCTCTGATCGGCTAAGCTAAGCTAACACCAGCCACAACGGCTGCTAGCTCTGATCCGCTAAGCTAAGCTAACGCTAGCCACAACGGCAGCTGGCTTTGATCCGCCAACCGTCAAAAAGCTAGGCTAACGTTAGCCAAGTTGGCGTCACCCCCCTGAGCAATTCCAAGTGGCGACGACTCTAGGTGTCCTACCTTTGTAGTGGACGCGGAGGTTGTTCTGAGACAGTCCGATGTAGCTGAACTTGTCCTTCGGGCTCCAGGACCGCGGGAGCGGGGTCTCGGTTTCGTTAACGGCCGGGTAGAGCCGTCGGAGCCGCTGGTTGAGCTCCTTTTCCTGTTCGTTCAGAGCAGAATCTCCGTGGACAACGACCGACATCAGGAACCCGCAGCCCGACGACTGTCCGGACATGGCTACGAGGCGGGTTTGGGGATAACTTGGCTTGTTGCTAACAAGCCAGAGACACTTGTGTCCGTCAGTGTCAAGTTTTTTTTAAAAATTAGAAAATAAAAAAATGGGTGGGTTAGCAAAGGCAGCTAGCGGGCTAAGCTAACGGGCTTCGCTGTACGTAGTGAGGCAGCCAGAGCTGGTTAGCCGAGGAGCTAACCTGGCTAACGCGCTTAGCTCGGGCGAGCAAAAAGCCGAACGCGATCGGGTTCAGGTTGACATTAGCTGAAGCAAAGTCACGGATAGACACGTTGAGAGGGGGCACCACCTGACACGCAGGATACGGAGAAACCCGTGAAAAGGACAGGGAGGGGGGGGGGGTCGTCGTTGCGAGCAAAGTAAGTAGTGACGTTAGCGTAGACGGGTCGGGTAAAGCATAATGAGCTCAGCTAGCCGCGATCTTTTGTTTGTTGTCGGAGCGTTATCCGCCGATCTGATTGGCTGAGACGGCCGCTCGCTCACTTCCTACGGGAGCGTGTCACGAGAGCACACAACACGCAGCCGAGGGGACGACGTGACACCTTTTGCACCTGCATCACGAAAGCAACGCGCGCTACGCCGTTTGACGTGTTGGTCATGCGATGTGATCACGGTGGTCGGTCATGTTGCACAATGTGCTTTGACGTGTGCTTTTGTGTGTGTGTGTTTGTCCTGCTTATTGGGACATTTTGGGGTCGACTCCCTCTTGTGGGTCCGGTGCAGGTTCAGTTTCGATGGATGTTGACTTTATTTTGGTGGTTGCCAGCAGAAGGTCAGTTTGTGGCCGAACTTTATTAAGTGTTTTTTTTTATGGAGTAAACTAGTTTTTTACGCAGCAACAGCTTCATCAATTGTATAACCGACTACAACTGAAAAGTATAAGAGTAGGTTTAAGTTAAAACAAATGTCTACATGCATAAATATAAATATATAAATGTATATATGTGAGGCGGCCTGCAGGCCGAAGGAAGCTGGGCTCGGTGGACATGTGGGAATGTGCATTGCATCACGGTGCAGGAATCTGAAATGAAGTTAGGGTCCCTGTAGGGAGGCACTTGGGCAGATTGCTGTTTACCACCAGACGGACGAGGACAAACTGTTCGGGGAGAAGATCCTCGCTGTTTGTTTTACATCCTGCTAGAACGAGTTTAACATGTGGTCAAAATCTACTTTCAGTGTGCTCCAAAGGAAAGTCCTGTTTACATGCTTTTACTTTACCACAAGTATTTAATTTTGTATTTATTTTCAACTTTGTACTCCACTACATTTATGTAACTGCCACCAGCTGCTTTCCCATTTAAGATTCCTTAGATATAAAAAACATATGACGAGAACCGTTCCTTTATGAACACGTTCGGATCTGTGATTTACTTTTTTACCGCTTAGAAAAAATCAACCAAAATGTTGATTCCATGCAATTAAACGGTATTAATAGAGGGGAAAGGTATCTTTCAACATTCAAACTAAACAAAAATAGCTACAAAAATGTTTGTTTAAAAAACCTCACTGTTTGGCTTCATGTGACTGAAGTATAAATGAACCAAAACGCTATAAAAGTACTAAAACGCAAACCTGCTCCATCCTCAAGCATCAGTGTATATATTATTGTTATATATTGTGTGTGTGTGTGTGTGTGTGTGTGTGTGGGGGGGGGGTGGTTCAGACTGTACCTCTCTGCACAGACTGAGCTATGAGTCATAACGTAACGCTCTGCAGTGTAGAGCGACCTCGTGCCGCCCTCCTTCTCCACCGCTCACAGCGATGGGAGGTTCCTTCAGGTTTCCTCTCACACCTGTTTACGCCTCCTACAATTTGTGCACAAATGACCTGCATCACGAAATGTTCGAGGAAAGATGATTTACTTCCCTCTACTAGTCAACCCCACTTAGCAAGAAATAGATAAAGAGGAAGTTTAAATAAAAAACACTTTTAACAGACTTTAACTGGTATTAGTTTTACTTGAATCGTCCTTTGTTTTTATTCAAAGACCCACCAAGACATCATCATGTTAAAAGTTGACTTGAATGCATTTGAGGCTCAGACACACATTCGATCCACAGGTGTCAGAGACAGTTATTAATACCTTAAACCCCTTTCTCACTACAATGTCACCTACTCCTCATCTTGCAGATTACAACGTTTTTAGCTAAATGTGACACTTTTTTTAATCTCTACTGGGTAATTAGTGGACTATCGGGCTAAACGGAGCACAACCGTGTAGAACAAGAAAAAGCCCCAAACTGAGCTCCATTAGTAGATAATGTTCCCGCTCTCTTCTCCAGTGACGCACAGGAGCATCTCTCGCCGCTGTCGGCGCGTGACCACGTGCTCCGTCACGCGGCAGCGCCCCCCGGTGGTGGATCCTGGCCCACTCGCCCCGGTCGACGGTGGCCCAGCTACGGCGGCACGCAGTCCCACAGCTCGTGGTAGACGCACCGGCAGAACCCGTAGACCATGATCAGCAGCAGGCTGGCGGGGACCAGGCTCACCAGCAGCAGCCCGATGGCGGTCCTCTGCAGGATGAGCAGGTAGACGCCCATGGGCAGCGAGCTGAAGTACAGCAGGCCCAGCAGCCACACCAGCGCCCGGGCCGACGTCTGGCACAGGAGGGACGCGCAGTTCCACACCGTCCACCTCCGCGTGACCGACGCCATGGAGTCCAGGCTGGAGGAGCGGAAGCCCCGGTTCCCCTGGCGGCGGGGGTCTCCGGGCAACAGCAGCGGAGGGGGAGGCGGCTCCATGATGGTGATGACCACAAAGTTTGGGGAGCCCCGGGTGGAGGAGGAGGAGTAGGAGGAGTAGGAGGAGGAGGAGGAGGAGGAGGAGGATGTCGTGAGGGGGCTGCCACCCATGAGGGAGCTCAGGAGCCCCGGGCTGAGGAGCAGCTCCGTGGTCGCCTCCTGGCGGAAGTGGAGGTTCCTCTGATTCCTGCTTTGGAGCGCCAGCGCCGCCGCCAGGCTGCAGTCGTCCGGCAGGCCGCTCGCCGCCCGGCCCGGCAGCCCGGTGACGCAGCGGCAGAACGGGCACACCACGGCGTCGGGAGGAGACTCACCCAGGTCCAGGATCTTGGCGAGGCACTTGGCGCACAGCCGGTGGCGGCACTCCAGCACCTTGGGCCTGCGAGCGGCCAGGTTGTAGGCGCTGTAGCAGATCTTACACTCGAGCTCCTCGGCGCCCGGCAGCTCGATCACCATCCTGACCCCTGACCCCTGGCCTCCGGATCAACAGGAGCAGCCAGCCCAAGGCTCCGGTCCAGGCTCAGTTTCCCATGGATGGAGACGGAGACAACGGTCCACTCCACCGGAGGTCTGGGGTTCATTGTGGCTGTCCAACGGGCTCCTGCAGTGTGTGTGTGTGTCAGAGAGAGAGAGAGAGAGATTAGAGTCAATGAGGGGAAGGCCCTCGTGTGTTCTGGCCTCTGTTGGTTGTCTCCCTCTGTGCAGTCGGGGCGTAACGCTGCTTCGTTTGGGGCAAAAAAAAGCCTTTCATGGCAAGTGTGAGAGAGAAAGACACCAAAGAGAGAGAGAGAGAGACACCAAAGAGAGAGAGAGAGACACCAAAGAGAGAGAGAGAGAGAGAGAGAGACACCAAAGAGAGAGAGAGAGAGAGACACCAAAGAGAGAGAGAGAGAGAGAGAGAGAACTGTTAACACAGCATTAGAAGAGAACAAACAGGCGAAGGGACAACAAAGCAAAGCCTGTGCAAACCAGAGCTGGAATTTTCGAGGATGATCTTTTGTTGCTCAGTGAAATTCAGTCCAATTAGTGGCTCATGCACACACACACACACACACACACACACACACACACACACACACACACGCGTCCGCAACCAGTCTCTGCA
Organism: Pungitius pungitius; assembly: GCF_949316345.1. Lineage (NCBI taxonomy): Eukaryota > Metazoa > Chordata > Actinopteri > Perciformes > Gasterosteidae > Pungitius > Pungitius pungitius. The sequence goes on from NC_084914.1 coordinate 1,220,426, forward strand.
CGATATGGTGTGAGTGTGTACGTGTGTGTGTGTGTGTGTGAGAGAATGTCCTCAGTGTTTTAAATATGTTTCTCAAACATTTCTCTTCATAAGACATATATCTATATATGAATTCATTTTATGATCTTAAATGATTTACAACAACATGTGTGAATAAACCTTGAAAATGTTTTTCACGTCATCCATGTGAACACAATCGAATGAGGATTCCAAAAGGGTTTTTAAAGGTTTGAGGTGAGTGAGGTCATGCTGACCTTAAACCATCATGATGTAATCATTTCGTACTTGAGTCCTGCTGAAAGTTTGGTCCACATTTTGATAAAGTTTCACGAGATTACGTAAAAATATGAAAGTCATGGTAACATTTTAAAAATGTCCATTTTATTCTTACCATTTACAAGTCAATATCAATTTCAAACATTACCTTTTCAGGATACTTCATTGTATTTTACATTAAAAAATAATGGATGTTCCTGCCAACATGCAGGAATAGATTAGAGTAGAGCATTCTGTGTAGTGACCAACAGGGGGCGACACCTCTGCTCCCATAGACGTCTATGAGAAAATGACTATTAACAATGATGCATTTCGCAGGATTTAAGGCCTCTTTAAAGCTCCTGTTGATCATTATTTGTCCACTAGGAGGCAATACAACAACCTCTAATGCACTTCCCCTTTGAACGGACGGACACCGTTTCTGATGTGTGTGTGTGTGTGTGTGTGTGTGTGTGTGTTATCCATTTACATCCTTGTGTTTGTCTTTCATAATTTACACATCGCATGTAAACGTTTAGTGATTCCTGATTCCTTATATAACAGGAGGCTTTACAGCACAAACACACACACACGAACATGACGTCAACTCAAACCAAAACAAAACAAGCAGCAGCTGACGTCTGGAAGTGAATAAACTGGGAGGAAGTGGACTTTCACAATAAAAAGGCATAACAATAGAAATTGTGTAATTACAGTAGTGCAAGCGGTAAAACACAAATTCAACATTTACTTTCAGATGAAAAGGTTAACCCCAAAGGGCAAATACATATACTTTTTGAGTTTAGACCATCAACCTCCCGCTCATGTGGACATCTTGAACGCCATAATGATACCAAAGGGAACGTCTGCTGAAGATGTTATTTTGAAAGCCCCCACCACCGGAAGCACGGTCACACCTCCGCCGGCTCAACTCGACAAGCCGCCTCTGCCTGCGCCGCGGAGGGATCCCATTGGTCGCGTTCCGATGTCGGGGAGCCGGGAAACGGGAACCGCGGGGTGCCAGGAGGCGGCCGCCGGGCCTCCGGGGCCCCCGAGCCGGGCAGACCGCCGGCAGGAGACGGCGGCGGGCGGCGCGGGGTGTCGCCCCCCCGGCCTGGTGAACTGGAGGCAGAGACCGTGCAGGACCTCCGCGCTGTTTGCTGCAGCCAACGCGGTGCTCTGGTAGGCGGCATGACGCATCGCGCTTTAAGATGACTCCATCGGCTTCAGCTTCACTCACAGGAGATGTTTGCTCTTGGGTTTGCTTTGGTTGTTCAACCTATATGTATCATCTTAGTAAACTAAATGTTACTTTTAAAAATTGTTAAATTAAAAGACCAACTAAACTCGACGCATTACGTTCAGGCTTTTTAGGGTTCAAATGATTTATAATATAATTATAATATACGAAACATATAACATGCTGTTTTTCTTACGTAGAAAAGAAAAAGCTTTTAATTAGTCAATAATCCTAATAGTTGCTGATTGAAATTCTGTTAATCGTTAAAGCAACAATATAATAATAAAACAATATATTTTTCTTTATTACGAGTATTGTTGCATTGAAAAAAGTTTAAATGAAGTGTCAGACGCTTGTTTTGCTTCCCTTCAGGTTCGGGGCCTTCAGCTCCTTCCGGGCCTGCAGCCTCCTGGCCGCCATCCTGGCCCTGCTGGTCGTCACGGTAACCGCCAGGGACATCGCCCGGTCCAGATCCACAGGTATCCCTAAAAATCAAATTATTTAGTTGTGTATTTACTTTGTATTTACATTTCGTTACGAATACTCCATAAAAATGTAACCAGTAGCAACAACGTGGCTTTGAGAGTTCCTGGTTATTTGAGGCTGAAGTCCTATGAAGTTCAACATGTCCACAGGCTTCAGAAGGGCTGATTTCAGTGAAGGAACATAGTACTGGTACAGCTCCTACTAGGCGGTAACGATAGTCTGATCCGCCCCGTTTGTAATAAATATGTTATGAGCAGCTCTTTAAGCGTTCAAGAACGTGTAATATTTATGACAACATGTCCTGTCATTGATCATCTGTTCATACTGCAGCCTCATTTATCTCATCAGGCATTTACTCTCTTTATTATGACATGTTGTGCTGAAGTGACCTTCCTGAATAATAGATGTCTTCTCTCCTACAGGAGCTCACTTGTGGTGCAGCATGACAGCAAGGTAGGACTCCCAAGTGCAAGTGATGGGTGTGTGTGTGTGTGTGTGTGTGTGTGTTTGTGTGTGTGTTTGTGTGTGTGTGTGTTGGTCTTAGGTCCAAAAACCCATCTGAGAGGGATCATCTCATTGGTTTAGAACCGTTGGTGGGCGGGGTCCAAGCGCTGGGTTATTTTATGGTCTAGTTTGCAAACTAGGACCTTAAAAAACATTTAAAGTAAAATGAATAGTTATAGAAAAAATGAATAGAAAATACTCCTATTACTTATTTTATTTGCAAAGTATAAGGTATAAATTATGAATTGTATCTACATTAACACGAAGGAACACAAACTTTGTCTTCTCTCAATTCTTAATCTCTGGATGATGTTTAAAGATTTTCATAAACTTGAATCACACACCAGAGATGAGCTCTGGCGGGTCGAATAATCATACCGAAATCTGCGGAAAGTTGAGAACCTGCTGCCCGCTGAAGCTGATTGGTCACATGTGACCATGTAATCTAATCCTTTACGGAGCTCCAAGTCACCAAAAATCCTTCGATCACTTTGGAAGCAAGAGAAGCAACGATGGAGCGATTGGGAAAAGTATTAAAGTGTGTCAGAGTCCTCTTCCTCTGGTCCAATCAGAGTCCACCTCCTCTGGTCCAATCAGAGTCCTCTTCCTATGGTCTAATCAGAGTCCACCTCATCTGGTCCAATCAGAGTCCTCTTCCTCTGGTCCAATTAGAGTCCACCTCCTCTGGTCCAATCAGAGTCCTCTTCCTCTGGTCTAATCAGAGTCCTCTTCCTCTGGTCCAATCACAGTCCACCTCCTCTGGTCCAATCAGAGTCCTCTTCCTCTGGTCCAATCAGAGTCCACCTCCTCTGGTCCAATCAGAGTCCTCTTCTTCTGGTCTAATCAGAGTCCTCGTTCTCTGGTCCAATCAGAGTCCTCTTCCTGTGGTCCAATCAGAGTCCTCTTCCTCTGGTCCAATCAGAGTCCACCTCCTCTGGTCCAATCAGAGTCCTCTTCCTCTGGTCCAATCAGAGTCCACCTCCTCTGGTCCAATCAGAGTCCTCTTCCTCTGGTCCAATCATAGCCCTCTTCCTCTGGTCCAATCAGAGTCCACCTCCTCTGGTCCAATCAGAGTCCTCTTCCTTTGGTCCAATCAGAGTCCACCTCCTCTGGTCCAATCAGAGTCCTCTTCCTCTGGTCTAATCAGAGTCCTTTTCCTCTGGTCCAATCAGAGTCCACCTCCTCTTGGTCCAATCAGAGTCCATCTCCTCTGGTCTAATCAGAGTCCACCTCCTCTGGTCCAATCAGAGTCCACCTCCTCTGGTCCAATCAGAGTCCATCTCCTCTGGTCCAATCAGAGTCCACCTCTTCTTGGTCCAATTAGAGTCCACCTCCTCTTGGTCCAATCAGAGTCCACCTCCTCTTGGTCCAATCAGAGTCCATCTCCTCTGGTCTAATCAGAGTCCTCCTCCTCTGGTCCAATCAGAATCCAGCTCTCTGCTCTGATGCCTCCCATCAACAGCAGCGTGATCCTGGACCACGATGGCTTTAGGTCTCTGTGAAGACACAGACCTTCTGCTGCTGTCATCCATCTTATTGTTCTGTGACCTGGAGAATCTGAAAGCCAGGAGCATGCTGGGTAGCAGAGGAGCCTCAGGTCCAAGCTGGGTTAGCTTAGCTTCCCTCTCCTCCGTGGGTCAGCTTGGTGTTGTTTGGTCCTTCAGGTCTGTCTTTGTGGTCGGGGATCTTCTCAAAGTCTGCAGCTCTTAATCCTTTCAGATGCTCATGTTTTCTGTCTCATGACATTAGTGATAAACACAAAAACCCCCACTAATGAACACAAAATGTTCCCATGTCGGAATCTCCTGAAATCGGCTCAACGCTCAGTGTTTCTCTTTGAAGGTCGATTTCCCACCGACAGACTGAGGACTGAAGACCTGCTGTACTCACACAGGCTGAATCACACTTCCTGTCTCTCCCTCGCCGCCTCTCTCTCGCTGACATTTGACCAGCGGGGTGATTGGTGTTGTGTTGTTGTCACCTGCTGTTGTCTGTCAGAGGTGTCTTTAAAGTAGTTGTAAAGGCTCGAGTGAAGGATTGTGGGAGATAAGCCGCTGACCCAAAATGCGAGCGGTCATCTGGATGCCAGCAGTGTCCCTCCCTGCCGGGTGTGGGACAGAGATATCAGATGATATAAAACCTGAGAGGTGCACTCACAAGAGTCTAGTTTTCCGACAGGTGCGTCTCTCTCAAAGTCGTTGAAGAAGAGTCTTCATGCGGCTGGGTGTCGGTACTCAGTACGGAACTGATAGCTCACTCCTACGTTCCAAAGAAACGTAGGAGGTGTGGAGAGGTTCTCAGCAGGAAGGTCCGTTGGCTGTTGTTCAATGTTGTGTCATGTCCAAAAACAATAACAATGTCTCAAATAACATAATCCAGCAGTTGTGTTGCCTAAACCTAATGAGGTCATTTTATACAGATTGTTATTTGTTATATGTCTCTTCTTACATTTCACAAAAATGTGATTCTGACTCAAAGAGATGAAGTTAGTATCACCTGCATAAAGAGCACGACATCATCTCTGAGTATGAAGCACTGCGACATGTGGACAAACGTCTCGTGACTTGAATAAATGGATTTTGTTTTGTGGCTTTGAGGCTGAGCTTGGGTTTGTCCCCACAACAAACACACAATGTCTTAGCAGTTGTGAAACCTGAGCAGTGTGTGTGTGTGTGTGACTCAGCTGTTTTTTCTGGCTTGAACTGATTCAGCGGGGGAAGGGGGGGGGGGGCACGGAACAACACAACCAACCGGCCGTGTGAGTAAACAGTCGGTGTCGAAACATGAATCAAACTTCCAAGAAAGAAGAAGTGTAGTAACGACCGTGACGCTGTCAAATATCGCCTGCTCCTGTATTTATGGAGATTTAATTGTGAGGGAAATTATAACTAGTGTACAATTTATATTGACGAACACATTTTATTGTACAAAAGTGCAGAGTTTTCAACAAGAGGGTATGGCAATGACACTACTTTAAGAATGTGGTATTTAAATCAATAACAGGGTTGTAATATGATAAATTCTCTCATCTTTGGGATAGATAGTGATTTCTTTACATATGCCGAATTGTTGTTGACAGTGTTTATTGAATGGATTAAAGTAATATTTGCAGATTGGTGGATTGAGGTTGTTGGTGGTGGGGTTGGTGCCTTTGGCGGTTTAGTTGAGGGTGGTAATGGTGGTGTTGGTTCCGTTGGCAGTGTAGTTGTGGCTGGTGGTGGTGGTCTTGTGGTTTTGAGGTTTCTGATAGTGTGGTTGAGGTTGTTGGTGGTGGGGTTGGTGGTGTAGTTGAGGTTGGTGGTGGTGGGGTTGGTGCCGTTGGCAGTGTAGTCGAGGTTGGTGGTGGTGGTCTTGTGGTTTTGAGGTTTCTGATAGTGTGGTTGAGGTTGTTGTTGGTGGTGTTGGTGTGGTTGGTGGTGTAGTTGAGGTTGGTAGTGGTGGGGTTGGTGCCGTTCGCAGTGTAGTTGAGGTTGGTGGTGGTGGTCTTGTGGTTTTGAGGTTTCTGATAGTGTGGTTGAGGTTGTTGGTGGTGGGGTTGGTGTGGTTGGTGGTGTAGTTGAGGTTGGTGGTGGTGGGGTTGGTGCCGTTGGCAGTGTAGTCGAGGTTGGTGGTGGTGGTCTTGTGGTTTTGAGGTTTCTGATAGTGTGGTTGAGGTTGTTGTTGTTGGTGTGGTTGGTGGTGGTGGGGTTGGTGCCGTTGGCAGTGTAGTTGAGGTTGGTGGTGGTGGTCTTGAGGTTTCTGATAGTGTAGTTGAGGTTGGTGGTGGTGGTCTTGTGGTTTTGAGGTTTCTGATAGTGTGGTGGGGTTGGTAGTGGGGTTCAGGATGTTGTTGAAGGGGTTGCTGGCTTTGGCGTTGAGGTTGTTGGTGGTGATGATAACAAGGTTGATCTTGTTGCTTGGGTGTTGATGGGGTTGAAGTAGGTATTGGGGTTGGTGGTGGTGTATGAGGGTGTTGTTGTCTCTACCCCCCCCCACACACACACACCCCGACCTCCTGATTGCTGCCAGTTGGAATGTTGTGTGACCAGGTTATTTTTAGACGAGGCCACTTGAAATACTCCAACCATGGCTTCATTGAGTATAAACACAAGCGGCGTCCTCACCGTGTGGCACGTAGACAACCTGAGTTTGGCTCAACCTGAGTTTGTGGCGGCATTTTTTTCTCACCGCGAAGACAAGTTCTAATTGTTACTATCATCTTGACTATCCGGGGCTTGGCCTCCTTTCAAGGCGTCTTCAGATCTTCTGAAATTACCCAAAGCTCTTGAGATGTCTCCTGAAGATCATGGGACAGGAATGAGGTATGACTGGATTTGTGTGTGATCTAATGAATAATTTAGACATCAACTTAAAGTTTCTGTTCACCCAAATGTCAAAGGTTTTTTTTTTTTTTTACCTTCTATTGGTTTTAGTTGTTGGATTAAAAGGTTTTACAGATTTCTTCTGTGCAAAAACAACAGCGATAAATGGAAATTGATGAATGGTTCTTTAAAAATATATTTTTGGTCTTTCCAGGAATAATTTACTCAGTTTCCCTCACTACCATTAACTGAAGACTGAGATTGAAAGGTGATAACTGAGAAATTCTTTATTTGAATAACTATCAAATAGGGGATGCAATCTTGTATTTCTTGGAGTTGTGCAATGAGTTTAAAGTTGAACATACCTCAAGTCATGAAATTGGCTCAAATTGTTATGCACGTTTGACTCATAACGTCCACACAAACAGATCAACAACGTGAGCCACATGGAATGGATCTACACGGAGAGCCGCCCGCACACAGTGTTGCGTCATCGCTCCCCATCTCTCCCACCACAACCCCTGGTGGCTTACTGGCCTTTTGCGATAGCATTTTACTGTAAACTTGATCCGCTGGGACTGCTTTCTCACTCCATTAATGTCAGCTCGCTGTATATCTGTCCGTACGCACAGCATAAACAGGTATCAGTCGCTCGAGAGGAGGGGTTTCCGCGGCATGCACCCACGTACACATATTGACGCCCCTTCTTCCCAATCACAAGCGGCGAGCTCGGAAGCTTTTGCCGCCATTCCTCACATTGTTTGTCCGGCTCTATTTATAAAGCGCCGTCGCCGGGCTTGTTAGAGGCTCAGACCTGCTGCTCCAGGGTCGTTTCAGAGATTACTGGTCTGGTATAAAGGGACATCTGCCCAACAGCTACTCATGTGCCCCCGTCCCCGTCTGGGAGTCCTACTGGGAGACCTGAGAAGAAAGTTTGACATTTTTAACGCTGTAGTGTCGACTGAGGTCTTGAGATTGGTGGACGCACAGGGGGGAGTTGGGGGGGGGGGGGCAGTGATCCGAAATGATCCGCAGCTTTGAAACGTGATGAATCCATTTCTCAGTATCAAAAGTATCAAAAGATGGTAATATATAATATATAGATCAATCCTTCATAGAGCACATATATATATATAGTTGATCCGTGATGTCTTGCATCTTTTCGGTACTTTATAGTAGACCTGCAGTTCTTTCCAGTGAGACGTCTGCTATAATTACTTCACGGTATCACTGTCACATATCCGACCCGTCATGTTTCTCCGAAAATCAACTTCCTGTGAGGGACATGTGCCTGGAAGTCAAGTAGCAGAGCAGCGGGTTGGCCTTTCGTCATAAGGGTTATGTAACAGAGCTGGGGGGTACGGTGGGTGTAAGGGGGGGTTGTTGGTGAGATTGTGTAGCTTCTGCTGGGCAAACGCACCTTTGGGAGGGGATCGAGGTTTTGGATGTAAAGTGTTTGTTGGTGTTTCTTTATAGGGACAATGAATAACATACTTTGGCCCGTCCAACACCTCGGTCCAAATATCTCTATTGGACCAAATTCCATTAATGATGGTGAATACATTCATGACCCCTAGAGTGCCTAGATCCCCAAGTTAAATCCAGTAAAATATTTCACCAGCTTTAAGATCGGATGAACACACATTTAGGGTTGGGTAAAGTCAACGAGGGTCTAAAGGCTGGTTAGCTTGATGACTTTTAGTCGTCTTATACTTCCACTGCCTTTAAGGCGCCAAAATTCACGAAACTTAATGCCGTGGAACAGAACGTTTGAATCTCTAAAGCTTTTGTTAACCAGACCTTTTAAGACCTGTTAACCAGACCTTTTCTCAGACAAAGGACGTGAAGCGTAAAAAGGTGACTCTCTTGATGTTTTTAGGACTCGTTCTTCACTTCTGTTTGGATGACGGGATTAACAGACTTCTACACAATTACATTGACAATGAATATGTGGTTTTAGTGACTGAGGTTTACAGTATATCCATGTAATTTTACAACATGTCCTCACATCTCCTGACATAGTGGACTCCAGGGAAAGAACCTTTTCTAATGAAACAAAGACCGTCCTTACGACAACAATCACACGTTTCCCAACCAGCAGCAGAAGCTCACAGCTGTGTTAACTGGTGGGAACTCGCCTGGCATTTTGGGAACTTGATCTCCATGGTGATTTCACAACAGCTGTTCCCACAACAGCTGCTTCCAACGGACACTTAGTTCCCATCCTCTGTTGGACTTAGATTTAGTACATTTTGAATTAATCTGGTGAAAGGGCGTTGACACCTGATCATCTGATCCGAACCCCAGTGGGATTATTTCTTCAGCCACTGGCTTCTAAAACATGAAGCGACATGTTGTTCTTGAATGCTAACAACATTTGTTTAGTGTTGGTTTGCTAAGAGAGGAAGCAGCGGTCGCATCTATTTATCCCACATGACTTGCACGTGTTTTATTTTTATAGCTGTTTTATGCGACGTGAGCACGAGGGCTGACCGCAGAGCTTAAACAGGAGAAGCTTTTTTTGGGAAGACTGGAGGCGGAGGGGAAAGTTTCATACCTCACCAGGTGGCCAAGCAGAACCGCCGCATGGAAAACACGTTCATGTTCCAATTCCCATCTGCCACCTGTCTATTAAGTCACATCGCAGGCTTCATAGGAGGCTTCTTAATTTAGACCATGACACTGCATTGGATAGGCTTTTTTACTTTGACTAAATTTGAACAATGACCCTCAACCAGTATCACTTTAAGCCCTCCAAATAAACCTCTTCAATCCCAAATGTCACAGACACTACACAACATTTTCAAACTGACCGGCTACATAAACCAAGTTGCTTTATTTATCAAGACATAATAAGGGAAAAACAGAACAAAGTTATAGCCTTGACACTTGATCCTAGTAGATCAGACACTCATCACACATGCTTCTTAGAGACGACAATCACTGTGATTCTCCTTCTCTACTTCAGCTGGGAGATCATCGACTCGGGTCGGGTCAGCCCCTCTGGGACTGGACCTCAACTTGGCGACTCCCTCAAGCTCTTCCTCCAGGAGACGTCGGCTTTCAAGCAGCAAAACCCTGGCAAGGTGAGGCCGATGACCTGCGAGTGAACTCTCTTTACTGAGTTATCGCTCCAAGGGAGAAGCATGTGGCTGTCAGGCTACCAGCAGATTAATGGGGCTGGGACTTAATGGGGATCAGGAGATTTGAGTGAACACCCAACGTAACGTCGTAAAGAATGAACACTGGGAACATGTTCAGGAATTTTGGAATTGCTTACCTTGAGAGGATCAATACAACTCTGGCTGTGTGCTTTCTAAGTATGAAGGCAAAGGGCAGTTAGCTTAGCTTAGCATTGAGACAGGAAGCTGCATGAAGGCAAAGGGCAGTTAGCTTAGCATAGCATTGAGACAGGAAGCTGCATGCAGACATAAATGTGACTTCATCAATCTGTCGTTTCACTTCTTAGGAGCGAGCTGAGACGCTATCTGATACTTACTGTGATACTGAGATGCTACTACCACTAATGTCTTCTGTCTCTTCTAGTTTTGCCTGCTGGTTTGCAGTTTATGCACCTTCTTCGCCGTCTTAGGGCGCTACATTCCAGGGATCGTTATCTCGTATGTTCTCGGTGAGTTTTGCTCACGTTGTTTCTATCGTGCTGTAGACTTCCATGTTGGTTACATGTAGTGGATCATACAAATGTCATCTTTGTTCTTCAAGGGTTTCGCTGATTGATATTCAGCGATCAGATGGAATAGAAAGCATCATGTCTGCTTTCTGTGCTCACCTTAATGGACCTGTGACAGTTCCATGTTGTCTAAAAGGGTTTCTATGGAAGCCAACGCTGATGTTCCTCGTGTGTTCCCTCCGTGCAGTGCTGAGCGTTTTCCTGTGGCCTCTGATCTCTTCTCACGAGGTCGGTTTGTGGCTGGAGCCAGTTCTGCAGAAGCTGGACTTTGGCATCGGGGAGTTCCTTCATAGGATCAAGGAGAACCATGGTACGTATGAAGCCTGTCAACATGTAATCTGTTCAACAAGTTCTGGCCTACATCTCTTTCAAAGTGGCAACGAAACAGCAGATGGAAGCCCTTTAATGAACGGGGTGAAGATGGGAAGCATTCCAGATATTTAATCATAGAAATGTTCATTATGTCTGTATTCATGACCTAAACCTTTACATTTTGTGTTGGAGTAGAAAAATAAATCAGTGACGTTCATGTTTTCCTTCCTTTCAGAGAACAGAATCCGTCGGTCTGAGACGGAGAACGAGGGCGTGGAGTCGGACCTCTCCTCCATGTTTCCTAAGGTCGGTGGCTCGTCTCTTCTCAATCTAATGACGCACGTGTTGACTGGAAAGCGTCGTTAGAGCAGAATTGAAATCCAGTGCACATGATCCACATCAACATCGAGGCTCTTCAAGGCACACGGCGGGCTACGGATTAGCGTCCACTAAGCAGCGACATCGAATCCTTGATGATGTGGTTAATAAAGTGCATGTAACGCCGAGGGAGGAGTCAGCGAGCCGGCAGGACTGTGGCTTGAGAACAGACACGTGGACACAAACATAAGGACTCGTTTTTAGACCTGTCCAAAGTCCACTTACTTTAAAAGATTTGTAGTCCACTCTGATCTCCATCAGCTGATCCATGTTGATCACCAATAAGCAAACTAATTCCATAAACTTGGCAGCAGGTGGAGCTGGTGTTGAGTCCTAATCGCAGCTCCCACAGACCTGAAAGGCTCGACTCATCCGTCCACAATGTACAGAAGAATTGTCCAGAAGACGGCTGTGCTTCTGCTTCAGAGGATTTAAAGCTCACAGCAAAGTGTTTCTGTTCCATTGTAATCACGCCGCCTGTTACGTGTCTCCGTGTGTCTCCTGCAGCTGGACTCCACAGTGTGTAAGGAGATGTCCGTGTCGGACACGGAGGCGTCCGACGTGACGTGGACGGACAACGGCACCTTTAACCTGTCAGAGGGACACACGCCACAGACGGAGAACTCAGAGGGTACGTTGAGTCCTCCTTTTTGACCCAGAAGAACCTTTTCGTAGATCGAGATGAAGGAATGATGGCGGTTTGAAAGTGGGGACGCTGTAGCTCACAGCGGGCCAATGACCTGCTGCTCGCTCACCGCCCACGTTACAGTTGTTTATTTGAAGGGTCCTGATTGACCTCTGAGCCCCTGAAGGTGTGTTTCTCCTCGTCTCCTTGCTGCCTCTCATCTAATCCTGATGTCATCTCTCTCCTCCCCTCAGACCTCGACAGAGAAGAGGCGTTCACCGGAGGCCTCCCGGAGTTCCCCTCGCTCGACAACGGCGCCACGACCAACGGCGACGAGGACGACGAGGACGACTTCAGCCTCGGCCTCTCCTCGCCTCCCCCGCGGGCGGCGAGCAAATCCAAGCACGCGCCCCCTCCCCACGGGGGGCTGCCCAATGCCGCCGCCCTCCAGCTGGTCAACCAGATGGCGGGCGACTTCATCGCCGCCGCCGTCACGGCCGCCATGCAGGAGCGGATCGAAGCGGCGGTGGGCTTGGCGGAGGCGCCGCCCCGACTCCCGGACGCCGCCCGGCTGCTGGAGGCGGCGGAGGAGTCGGACAGCGAGGTGGAGGACTTTGAGCTGCTGGACCAGTCGGAGCTGGAGCAGCTGGGGGGGGCGCTGGGCCTGGGGGAGGCGAAGGCCGAGGGGGGGGCTCGGGCCGGGAGCGGCGAGCCGGCCTCCACGGGATTCTTCTCCAAACTCCTGAGGCGCCACTGAAGAGCGGCGTGTGCGGGGGAAGCATGAGGAGAAAACAGATAAAATGATTATTTCCTGTAGAAACAACGTCAACCATTGAAACCAGTTTGTCAGTTTAATCCGATCATCTCAGTCCAGACCACACAAAATCAGACAGATCAGGAAATATGAGAAAGGAGAAAGTTGCAATCTGTATTTTTATGAATTCATTCATTAGATTCTGCGTCGTGCTGAACTGACGACAGTAACGAGTGACTACATTACCCAGAATGCAACAGGGGGTTGTAGACCATCGCTGGCATTCAGAAAACTCTTTAGTGCTTAAATGTTTTTTTTTTATTCCTTTTTTAAATTTTATATGCATGAATTTCATGAAAAATGTAGGTAGTAGAGGAAGTTTAGCTAATTTCATAAACTGAGGCTAAACATAATTGAAAGACCCGGGTCAAGTGATGATGACCTCGCAGGATGACCCCAAACATGAACTGCACTGAAAAGTTAATGGCTTATTTCCATTTGCACGTTAATTATTATTTAACTTGTTAAACATTGATGAGCATCAATCATGAAATCACTGAATAAAGGAGAGGGATTGAAGCGTAACGTCTCTTTACATTAAAATACGATGTGTCATGATAAGGACACACAGCGATGTACAACATATCCTCCATATTGATCCTGCTTTGCCTTGTATTGGCAACTCTAACAATGACATATTAGCTGATCCGAGGCCTTCGTAGTGGCTGCAGTTCATCTCCAGCTCTCATGTGATAACGGTGTGAATATTCCTGAGTTCATGCAAGTTCAGACTTCAATGAATAAAACATGTTTTGATATTTAGCTTACCGTTAAATTATTTTTTTAATTGATCATCCAGTTGTATTGTGGTGAAAAGTCCTTTAAACTTAGTTTCAAAACGCTCTATCAGAACCAAAATGCATTAACAAAATGTACTTTTATGTAATTAAACAATAAAAAGCTGTAATTCTCATCTGTAGGTTCATTTGTTTGAAATCTCTGTCTTTCTTGAAGTAATTGTACTTTCTTAAATTCTTGTTGTTGAACCGTCAGGGTTCAGACCCATTGAAAGTCGCTTTTAGCTAAAGAAAACGTAATGTTTAAAAGAAGAAGCTGAACCACACCTAGGGCTGGGCGATATATCGGTATAAACGAATATATCAATATATTTTTTAATGGGATATGGAATTGGACAATTTCGCATACATCGATATATTTCGGAGGCTTTGCGCTCTGAAAGCAAGCTGCGGACCCGGAGCGCTCTGCACTGCTTCTCGCCCTCGCCCCGCCCATCCTCGTTCACGCGCAAAGGGGGGAGGGGCAAGGACACAAACGTCATGGGACGTGGGAGGAAGCAACAACGTCTGCGCAGCGTGCGGAGGAGCAATTGGTTCGTTAAAAAAAAGCAGTGGCTCAGTAATTTTAAGATTGTTCGGATTTAAAGTATCCGATGAGCAACAAAACAACGTTATATGTGGGGAGTGCCATAAACAGGTTACAGTAGGGCTGCGAACCGTCCCGTATTACCCAGGACATCCCAAATTATGGGCAACTTTGATTTGTCCCGGCTGGGACAGCTCCAGTCCCGATTACCAACCACAGCCTGCTAAGTCAATGACGCGCAAAAAACTCCCGGTTGTTGTGAAGTTGTGACGTATCTGTTAAAATGAGCAGTGAGGCTGGCGCTGCTCATTGTGCGCTGCCCCCCCACTCCGTAGACCTCTAGCATCCCCCCCCCCAAAAAAAACAACGGCACAAACAGCTATACGAAGAGTGTGTGAAACTGCGCGCTGCAGAAGCCGCACGCCAGAAACAACCCGAACAAGCTCCAGCCCCGAAATAAAGCTCACTGCAAACCCCATTTTTTCGCAGTGTGCCTTATGAAAAGAAAAGTGACACGTGGTGGGTGTACTATAACGAAAGCGGTGTCCTACCACATTGCTTAAGATATGGTCCCTGTTGCAACTGTTGAACAAGTCGGATTCAAAATGCTCCTGAAAACGATTGACCCGAGATATGAGCTTCCCAGTCGCAACTACTTTGCAAGAGAAGTCCTGCCAAAAATGTATCCTGAAGTCAGGCAGAGCCTTGCTGACCGGCTCGCTCATGTGACCCATTTTGCATTGACCAGCGATATGTAGTCGAGCAGGACGTGTGAGCCCTACATGAGCGTGACAGTTCACTTCATTCAAGACTGGGAGATATTTTTGTATTTATATGTGCACCTTATGGAGCTTTGTTTTCAAAAAATAGTCCTGTAATACACTATTTATGTTTACATATTATTATTTGAACGGCTAAGCATTTGTTTATTGTTTAATTTCATTTTTATTTATTTGATTTTGCAACTCCTTACTGAAATAGCTGGTTTCAATTAAACAAATGATGACATGTCATATTTGGCTTTGACATTTGCGTTCAGGTTTTCTCCCCTTTAATGTGGAGAAAATATCGGGATATATACCGTATATCGATATCCAGCCAAAATATACCGGGATATGACTTTTGGTCTATATCGCCCAGCCCTAACCACACCCACCGGTTTCTCCGGCCCTGGTTGGGTTACGTGGGTGTGGTTTGGTGAGTGGAGCTTCTATACGGCGCTGCTATGGCAGATGCTTCACATCCACCCAGCCCTCTGAGACCCAGACATGGCCGCCGCCAGAGACAAACGTGAGTACGCCGACTCTCTCATTGTTGTCAGAAAACTTGTTTTTCCACATTCCTCCCTTTTGTCTCCAAACACAATGACCAATTGGCTGCACGCCGGCAGCGAAGGAGGAGGCGGCTTGTTGCCAGGCAACAGGTGGGAGGACTCAGTGAAGTCTGGTTTACCAGGTTAGGTCAAAGGAAACAGGCCTATACTCAGCCGCACATACACTACATACGTCTATCTGTTAATCACGAAGTGTAATCCAATATTTGATTTGTGAATGTAGTTACCCTTTTTGTACGCTATGAACAAATATTCACATTCCTTTTAACCTCTGAGGTTTTTGGTGTGAATCGACCCAAAGTCTTTCGATGTCGGACTGTACGATTACGTTCACCATTGATCAGGTTCTCACCTTCTCTTTTACTGCGCGTGGTCAAAGGTGTTCAGCGTTAGCACCTCAGTCTGCTGTGTCCTTGATTTTTTCCTCCGGTGTCCAATCACCTGCACCTTCCCACTGTATTTAAACCGTGTGTCCTTGTCTCTTTTCGGTTCTTTGATGTGTACCCCATGGCTGTCAATTCTTTAAAGATTATTAGGGCTGTCAAAAATAGCGCGTTAACGGCGTTAATTAGCTGTTTGTTGTTAATTACGTCAATTTTTTTGACGCATTTCACGCATGCGCAGTGTGACAAATTATTCAGGTCCGGAAAGAACCTCTTCTTCTAGGGAATGCACTTCATCCTATACAACACATTACTGCCACCTGCAGGCATATGTCAGGCCGTCAGGTTCAGCAAGTTGTTTGCGCCAGAGACCCGCTCCCCCCCCCCCCCCCCCCCCCCGTTCTCGCGCAGCAGAACAGAGAAGAAGAAAAGCTCCGCCCAGCAGAGCAAGAGCAGCGCTGTTCTGAAACATGCGGAGGAAGAGAAACCAATGCGATCTAAATCCTCCCAGGTATGGGAATATTTCACACTGAAATGGGGGTGGTAGCGGATTTCTTTGCAGCGCCAGTCGTTCTAATCGCCGCGCTCGACTTCAAGGTGTAACCTTTATTATTGTTCGGTCTGAAACGGCGCGCCCAGTGACGGGTGGTGCAGCAATATTGTTGTTCGGGTGGAAATCGGGAGAAAGGTCGGTCCGGGAGATTTTCGGGGGGGGCTTTGAAACATCGGGAGGGTTGACATGTCTGGTCATGTCTGGTCATCGCAGGAGCACAAACTCGCAGCAGAGTGGGATAAACTGCAGAGGCTCGAGACCCTTCTAGAGCCATGCAGGGAAATCAGTCTGTAACTTATCAAATAACATTGATTTGATTATTTTCTGGAATGAATTAAAAAATCAAATATCAATAACATATATTTATGTAAAAAATAATAATTATGATAATAATAATGATAATTATGTATCTGTGTCCTGTTATTTATCTTTAGTATGCATTTCAGAAAGAAAAAATGGTTAGGATTCAGGTGTGATTAATCATGATTAATCCACTGAAAATTCTGATTAATTTGATTAAAATTTTTAATCATTTGACACCCCTAAAGATTATATAAATAAAAATATTAAGTCTTATTCTGTTCAGGTTGTGACTGAGGTTATTATTTAGAATGAATGAAATGTCCTTGACTTGAATAGAAAAAAGGAAGGTGCATTCAGTTATCGTATCTTTATGGATTTGGTGGAGAATGTATGCTTTATTTCCTTTATATAAAGGAAATACTGTCTGTAATACAAAATAAAGGATACTTTAAAAAAAACACCTCAACCCTGCTTTATACTTTTCCTTCAAGATGTAATCTATGAAACAGCCTGTGAAGTAAAACACGTGACTTTCATGGGTGTGGTTTGTTGCGTGTAGATTTTACATAAAGATGCAACATTGTTTCAACTTTATTTCTGTACTTCACTGTAAAACAGAACATCAATTCTTTATCTCAAACATCTCAGGTGTGGGCAACAAACACTGTAAGTCAATATCCACCTGTACTTATCATCTATTTGTTTACTATTTACTATGCGTTGTGATGCCATCTGCTGGATTTTCTGTTTTTAGCCCCACTTTTAGCTGAAAGGCAGTCAAAGCTTCTGGCAACTTTGTTACGTTTTGGATCTTAAGTTTCAGTCTTTTCTGGTGGATTCCTAGATTTACTGGTATAATTTTCACTTAATAATTGTGTCTGACAGCTGGATCTGAGAGCCATCTCTCCTTCCCAGTTTTACACCAATTCATTGATTTGTATAGAGAGGGATATTTAAGTTACATTACGTTAAGTAAAGTTAGATATCTAACCATAAAACAAGGAACCTCTGAATAAAGTTGTCATCTACTAGGTACGTGTGGAGCATCTCATTCCAATTTCGCCCCGACTGCTTCAAGCCGTAGAATGACTTCTCTAGTTTATACACCAGCTCATCATAACCTTCAGGTTGTTCCATGTGGATGTCTCGATCAATGGGGGTGTGTAGGTAAGCTGTTTTCACATCCATTTGATGCAAAATCAAATCGTCTTGGGCTGCCTTCTGCATCACTACACGTGTACTTGTCAGATTTGCTGTTGGTGAGAACGTCTCGCCGTAATCTATCCCTGCTCTCTGGCTGTATCCTCTCGCTACAAACCTAGCTTTGTACTGGTCGTTTCCGTCAATGTCTCCCTTGATCGAATACACCCATTTTCCTCCCACTGTTTTCCTGCCCTCTGGTAGCTTAGTCAGGGTAAAGGTCTGGTTGTCCTCTAGGGACCTCATCTCCTCGTCCATTGCTTTCTTCCACTTTCCGGACTCAGTTGATGTTATGGCCTCTTAAAAGGTCAGAGGTACACCACAAACTGCTCGGTAGCAATAGTCTACACTAGTGAGGGTACTGTCGTCATCAGCATCTTCCGGAGAATAATCTCTTAGATACCCCGGGGCTTTACGCTCTCTGGTAGGGTATCTCCCACTGTCATGTGGTGTTACAGTAGGGTGCTTCTCGCGGTCGTCCTCTGATGCGGATTGTGTACCGTCAGTCAATACATCGGTGTTCGGTACACTAGGCTGTGAAGTCTCTACTTCCTTATCGCGACCTCCTATGGGATCCAGTCCTAGCTCCTGTGTCTTTACTCTGTCAGTCGGATCTCTGTTTCTCGTCTGCGTGAACTTCCCCTCTATGCATACTGCACATTCTTTATCAGGCCTGCGCTTTGAACCCTTAATGTGCTTGCCCTCTGTCACGTCCTGCAGTTTCAAGATATCGTCAAAATGTCAATGACCCATTACCTCATGCCATGTCTGGATATTATAGCTGACGTGACACACATCATTTAGATCACACTCGGTTTGCAGGTAGTACATTCTCTTATATACATAGATTTCAAACCTTGCGCCATCCGGTGACTCTACGTCTTTTCCTTGGTGCTATTCATTAAGGAACTGGGTAAAGAACTTGTCACGCCACATATTGAAAGGCCCATGGAGATCAATCTTGCCTTGACTCAATGGGGGCGATCAAAATTATTTTAGTGACGTTTTGATCATTGATTCACAACAAGTCCTGTGTTGTAGAGGTTGGCTTGATGCTTTGGAATCTCTAGACCTGGGTTTGTCATCAACCTGAATTGACAAACCATTGACAACATTGCTGGAATCTCCACTGCCTTAAGATTGCAATATTACTTTTAGCTGAAAGTACATGCCTCAACTGATTCAATTTGAATTTACCAATATATAATGTCCTGGAGGAGAAGCATATCTTACTAAATGTATTAATTTAATTAATTAAGCAAAGCTCTCTTCAGGAAGACAGCCACGTAGTAGTCCAGTGTATGTAGTTAAAAGGTTAAACTATCTTGATGGAGCAAAAGTGGTGTGCTTAGCTGTCATCCTTTGCCTTGACTGAACGAAGGTGATCCTACATTTCATTTACTCTTTGCAGGTCTTTTGCAGCTTGCCAATGGCCTAGTGTTGGTGGATTCTGTTTATGAAACCACCGACTTAGGTTTGAATGCCAGCCCCAAGAGTGATTTATTTTGTCTCTTTAGTCTCTTTTTGACCGCGTGTCCTGCTGACCGTTGCCCCCCGACATGCAAGGAGAGGCAAAGGCCTGTTCATCGCTGCTCGCAGCTTTAATTTAACTTGTTAATCATTGACGGGTTAAGATTTCACCAGGGCTCAAGGACCCGGTGCAGTTTCTTGTAAATGCTGATGGGAGGGGTGAGCAGGGTTTATGGTTTTCTATTAACATAAGGAACTATTGAATGCAGGAGAAATGGATGTTGAACATGTCTAAAGATTCAATAGGACATCTGAGGGTGTGACTAATGGCTGCCAATCCTTTACAGGTTGAATAAAAAAAAATGTAGCCACCTGGACCTTATACATATACATTGATATTGTGCAGATGTTGTGCACGTGATATGTTGTACAACACCCTGTGTTACAGTCAGTTGGTGCTGTACCACTCCCCAGCTGCACGTGATAGATTAGAATAAGATGTTCCAAAAGCATGATAATCACCCACCGTGCCCTATCATTTACCTCCTGTTTATGCTTTGTGACTTATTGTTTGCATATCTTACTTAACACAATTTTGGCAATACTTTGGTTAGGACCGTGGACGGGCAAGCTCGTTATATCAGCATCTGTTCGTTCCTACAAAGGAGTTTAAAACAGGTACATCACACTGAACTCGGTTCAACATTGTCATTCTCCTCTGGGTCCTGTCGGGACAGCGGTACATAGTGAGCTAGGGCAACACTGTTAATGGCAACGGAGATTTCTGAGGCATTGATAGATTTGGTAATCATTGAGCGGATACACGGGATAACACAGGTCATAAGACAGCAAAATATCAGGAGGCCCCGGCAAAAATCTACTCCCGGTTTCACGAGGAGTTGAATCCAAGTGCCGGACCACAGCATATCGTACCTGTTCGCACTACGGCCTACGATGGTCAGCAACTATAGCCCTCTGCAGTTGGGTCAGGTGGCCTAGTGCGTCTGTCATGTTCTGGGAGTGGACATCATCAGTGATATAGGTGCAGCAGGTCGTATTTAGGAGGATACAGGTACCACTGGATGCTGCAGTTAACAAATCGAGTCCCATACAATTTTGCAGCACCATTGTGCGAATACTGTCGATTTCGCAGTTCTGGGTTTCTTCAATAAGGATAGAGCTGTTAATAAACAGACCGAGACGGTAATCAACGGTTTCTAATCTTAGCATGTTTTTTCCTACCCCTATCCATGGAAACAGGGCTATCGTCACTTTTTGGTCGTCCCCGCCAGTGTTTGTATTCACTGGGTACGTCTGTTCCCCAAATCGGCAGAGATGCTCACAAGTCTCTGAGCTCGAGTCCGAGTCGAGTCTAAAGTCTTTAGAGGACGAGTCTCAAGTCAAGTCTGAAGTCACTGTGTGTGTGACTTAAGTCGCACTCGAGTTCGAGTCTCAATTTCGAGTCCTGATCCTGGTCCTATGGGATGTGTTAGCAGCAGTAGGTGACTACACTCGCTGCTCTTGGTTCTGATATTTATTGTCCACGTATTGTTTTGCTTCAGTGAGCAGAGCAGAGACAGTTTAAGGAGACGCAGAGTAGACGGTCCGCCACTGGAGTGCATACGTCCCGACGTCAGCGAACCGTCGGCCGAACCGCCAGCGCCACCCCCCCCCTCCCGTCAGCACCCGCGTTCGGTCGAAGTCGGCAGTATCTGGCCCGAACCTGAAATGAGTTTGACATCCCTGCGGTAGATGGTCAATGCTTGCTTATCTGAACATGTTTACTCACCTATCAGGGTGGGTAATCAGATGTCCTCGTGTGTGGCCGCGCATGCGCAGCCAGCAATATATGTTAATGTACGTGTTACGTAGGCAGGTAATGGAGGGAGCGGTATAGCGAGCTCATCAGATGTTACCTAAAATTAAACATTGTTCACGAGTCCCAAAGCTCGAGTCCGAGTCAAGTCTGAAGTCTTTTGAGGACGGGTCTCAAGTGAAGTCTGAAGTCACTGTGTGACTCAAACTTGAGTCCCCATCTCTGCATATCGGGTCGTGGGCGGCCACTACTGGGACACTGCGCTTTGCTCGCGGGAGGGGTTGCTCTCCAGAGATAAACACTGTGTGATCTGAGACAAATATGGGGGCACACACTCCATACCACCCCGCTGGGAGGGTCAAGTATGCATTGTTACCACACAGCCACCACCCCCCTTGGGTTATGTAGGTGCCATTTGAGGGGCCGTCCAGTTTAACTGGGGCGCCCTCCCCGTGTACCAAGGTCTGAGCACAGTTAGTTGTGTTTCCCATGTATACGGTACATTTTTCTTGCTCGTAACGCTGTGTTGGCCGTTATCAATGACTACCGATTGGGGGATGTTTTTTCCTTTCACTGTGTAATTCCAGGACACCCAAAACGTCTGGGAACACGCGCCTTCTTCTAATCCAGGGGCATAGGGGTTTGTGTCATTTATGACTATGTTAGCTTTCTGATGTCCACTACCAGCCATTGACGCAAAGCATTTCTAGTAGAATGCAGTGTAACTTGATCTGAGGCATAGGGCATCTTAGAGCACACATAACATCCGGTTTTGTTGTAGCTGCGAGCCAAAGTTTTTACATATATTGAACCACTTGTTTTTCAATCTGGGTTGTTTTTCCTCTGTTCCCTGGTCTCCCCAGGGGTCGTCTTATTATACATTTACCTACTTACTTATTACTGCTGCTCATGTAATGTTGTTTTGTTACCATCTATCTTGTGTGCACTGTCCACTTTGCTGCTGGGATCCTGTGAATTTCGCCATTGTGGGAGTAATAAAGAAATATCTTATCTTAAAGACTTAAACTTTGCTCCGAGTACTTTTCCTTTAAGGCTTAATCTGTAAAACAGCCTGTAAAGTAAAACAGGTGAGTTTTATGGGTGTGGTTTGTTACATTAACGTTTTATATAAAGATGCTTCCTTGTCTCAACTTTATTTCACTGCAAAACAGAACATCAACTCTCTTCACTTCAATCATGGCGGGGGTAGGAAAACACTGTAAGTCAATATCCACCTGTATTTAGAATTTGTATCTTTGTTCATGAGACATGTTAATATTTTGTTCCTATTTTAATCCTGATTTTAAGACATTGGGCTGGATTAACCTTTTTTACCCCATTTTGGGTCAGAGAGCAGTCAAAGCTTCTGGCAACTTTGTTAAGTTCAGGATCTTAAGTTTCAGTCGTTTCTGGTGGATTCCTAGATTTACTGGTATAAATTTCACTCAAAATAATTGTGTCTGATTACTGGAGCCGCCACTCTTTCACAGTTTTACACCAATTCATTTTTTTTATAGAGATGGATATTTAAGTGACATTAAGTTAAGTTAGATATATCTAACCATAAAAACAAGGAATCTCTATGTCTCTATTGCAATATCATTCCTGGGGACCCAAAGACGTACATTTTTTAAATTTGGTGCGCTTTGTAATAGCGACATGTTCAATAGAATGAACTGAATAAACAATCAGAGTGCAGGTTGTAAGCAGGAGACGTTTCAGGGCTCTGCAGACTGAGTCAAGAAGTTCACAACACACGGCTCATTGAATGCAACACACACTGATACCACAAAGCTGCATCAGGAGGGTTCAGAGGAACCTTATGGCGCGACAAACACACAATCCAGTTCTTGCGTTTTGATATGTGGCTGTTAAAGTAAATGCTGCGCGGCGACATTGTTGCGACGGTGTTGTAGTTTAAAAATAGCGCCTCGTGTGTTGTCTTTCCCCTTGCGGCACGCGCAAATGACGACAATCTTTCAACCAATCAATTTTCTGCAGTGAGTCTAGCTCCACCCGTTAGTACCAAACAACTGTTTCAGGTACCCCAACGGAAGGGTACCCAAAAAGTGGTACGGTACGGTCCGGATTTTTGGTACTTTTCTCAAGGTCTAGACAGGCAGCCACAAATCTTGAGGGGCATTGTGCTTCAGCACCTTTTACCATGTCTAATTGACAAATTCACTCACTAGGATGCGGGTACACTGAACAAGTGCCTTGTAAAGTACTGTGGTCTCAATGCTTGGCACACTTATTTCATTTGAGGGGGCAAGCAAGACATTGAGACATTAAGAAGTGGAGCCGAGGAGAGAAGCATGAGATAATAAAAAATGTATGAAATTTATTATATTTTGGGGGATTTAGTTTGAGGGGGCACAACATTTATTTGAGGGGGCCAGGCCCCCTCTTGCCCCTGCCTAGACCCGGCCCTGCCGCTCGGTGGAAACACGCCATTAGAATGTACACAGTCACCAAGGGTTCTTCATGGGAAGTCTTCTGTGGAACTGAACAACATGTTATGAAAACACAAAGCATGATTTGTTCCTTCTTGTGTTTCAGTCAATATGGATCAGTCTCACACACCTTCCAACACCAGAACCTCAACCAACACAACATACAACAACGAGGAGTTCAGGATTGTGTTGGTGGGGAAGACTGGAGTTGGGAAGAGCGCCACAGGAAACACCATCCTGGGAGAAAAGGTCTTTGAATCAAAGCTCTCCCCTAATTCGTTAACCGTCTACTGTGCAAAGGCCTTTGGTGAAGTGAACGGGCAAAAGGTTTCTCTTATTGACACTCCGGGTCTGTTTGACACCAAGTATGATGAGAAGAAAACCTATGAAGATCTGCGCCGGTGCACATCTTATGCTTCTCCTGGACCCCATGTCTTCCTGGTCCTCGTCCCACTGGGCAGATTCACAGGGGAAGAGAAGAACACGGTGCTGAAGATCCAGGAGATGTTTGGAGAAGGTGCAGACAGATACAGCATGGTTCTCTTCACCCATGGGAATCTGCTCCAAGGGGAACCTATCGAGGAGTTCATACAGCAGAGCGAAGAACTGAAGGAACTTGTGGCCAAATACAACGGCCGCTACCACGTCTTTGATAACGGGACGAAGGATCAGTCGCAGGTCACAGAGCTGCTCAACAAGATCAGGAAAATGATGGAGGAGAATGGAGGAAACCATTACACCACTGAGATGTTCCAGAGAGCAGAGGAAGAGATTGAAAAGGAAAAACAACGAATCCTTAAAGAGAAAAAAGAACAAATGCGGAAAGAGCAGGAGGAACTTGAGAAGGAAATAAAGAAAAAGTATGACCAACAAATGAGGGAAGCAGAGGCTGACCTGGAGAAGCAGAGAATGTTAGTGGAGTCTCGTGAAAGAGAAATTAGAGAGAAAAGTGAAAAACTGAGGAAGGAGCAGGAAACTTCAGCCAGACGAAACGCTGAGAAAAGCTCTGCATGTACGATTCTTTAGAAATATCTTCTGATGAAGCTTTGGCTTTGAGATTCATTAATGACCTGTTGCGTGACAACAACATTTACTAAATAAGTGTTTGATTATACAGAAATGAGTTGGGAGTTAGTTGGGATTTTCAAAATTTTCAGTGTCATTGAAATGTCTCTTGTGTGAATTTAAATAAATATTAGAAAGGTGCAGATGGTCATTTATTGTACTCTAGCTGTGAGGCCGCAGATGGAAACCAACAGGGTTTGAAGCACCAACCCTGCGGTTCCCGGTGCACCTTCTCTACTCCATGTGCCACCGTTGCCCCTATTTAATTTAACTGGATCACCTGTCCCTTCCGCTTGCCAAGGTGTAAAAATAATAACATGTTAATAAAATAATGTATCGTCACATTTTGGTGTTGTTTTTTGCAGGTTCAAGTTTTTGGATGTGTTGCTATGGTGATTTAGCCAAACCTGCTTCGAGAAACCAAAAAGCCTGATTCATTTTATTTTGTTCAGCCCAAAATTACAAATTAGCCTCAGAGGGCTTTACAGTCTGTACACATAGAACATCCTGTGTCCTGAAACCTTCACATCGGCTCAGGAGAAACTCCCCAGAAAATAAAAACCCTTCCTTGGGGAAAAAAGGGAATAAACCTTGGGGAGAACGTCAGAGGAGGATCCCTCTACCAGGATGGACAGACTGCAATGGATGTCATGTGTACAGAATGAACAATGTAAAAGATGTACAATACATACATATCACAAATTATAGACATTGGTGTTGTAGAAGGTGCTTCCAGGTTCTTCACATTGTTTTTGATGCTCTACTTTGTAGTTAATGAGGACACGGTACAATATATTAAACTGCATAACTTTACATGAGGGGACAAAATACAAAGGCTGATGAAAGGTTGCTTTTTAATGTCAAATATCAGTGAATGGGTTTATAGAAACTGCTGCTGTTTCTTGTAACTGCTGCCGGGAGGGGTGGACATGGTTTGTCAGACCCATCGCTGTGCTGTTGTTCTCCACGACATTGTTTCTCAAAGAAAGTTTGCACAATGTTTTATTGTAGTTTCTCATGTTTGAAATTAAATACTAACTAGAAGCATTTGGTAATGTGTTGTACCTTAGCTGTGAGGCTGCAGATGGACACCAACTTCACCCCATTCGATTTTGTCCTTTGCGGGCTCCTGTAGAAAGATGGCTGCCTTGCCACGATTTAGTTATTTCTTCTTTGGATTCAAAACACTAATGTAAAGTTAGTGGATCTTATTGAGTAGTACCTGTGCTGTCGCATTTGCATGAAAGGTGCTGTTGGCGCACATTTAAGTTGTTTGTACTCGTGGTTTCCGGCGTGCTGTTTGTGTCTTAAACTAAAAATAACTTACTTTCAAACTTCTTAACTTAACATTGGATATGTCAATCCATTTATTTATATAACAAAAAGGAAAAACAAACAATTCGGTTCACAATCCGCCGTGCCTCACGGTCAAAAGTTATCTGCCTCGCTGTGCGCCACACCTGCACTAATTAGCCCTGGTGTTAAATAGGCTGGTGGCAAAAACAGCGCCATCCCATTGCAGTATTCAGAATGGCTCCAACACAACCGGCCCCTAATTGTTCATGGCACTTCAAGACATGACAATTATAAACAATTCATGTATGGAGACATTCATTCCTCTTTTGTTGCGTTTGTTTTACTTTTACATTGACTGCTCTACCAATAGTCCTAATTTTGTCACTGGTCTTTCAATTACATTTGTTTTGGTTTTGATTTGCACAGATCTAACTATGCCTGATTTGTCTGGAAAGGCTTTAATAATCCTTCCAATCATCCAAGAATTTCGTGGTGCTGTAGCATCTGCAATCAAAACAATATCTCCTTCCAAAAGATTACGTTGTGTTTTGTTCCACTTTTGTCTTTCCTGTAGCGTTGCAAGATACTCTTTCGTCCACCTTTTCCAGAACAAATCTGAAAGATATTGAGCCTGTTTCCATCTTCGTCTTACGTACTGGTCCTTTTGATTAAACAGACCTGGAGGCAAAACTGGTTTTCTTTTCAAAGTAAGAAGATGATTAGGTGTTAGTGGCTCTAAATCATTAGGATCCTCTGAAACTCTCGTAATTGGTCGGTCATTCAAGATTGCTTCGGCTTCGCATAAGACTGTGACTAACGTTTCATCAGTTAGAGTCTGTAGATGTAAAACAGATACCAAGACCTTCCTGACCAGTCTGATCATGCTTTCCCAAGCACCGCCATGATGGGAAGCTGCAGGTGGGTTGAACGTCCACTTGATATTGTCATGAATTAAAGCCTTCTCAATTGATCTATGGGTTAATTCTGCAATTGCTCTTTTTAGTTCCTTTTCTGCACCGGTGAAATTTGTGCCATTGTCTGAGCGAAAGTGTGCCACGGGTCCTCTCCGGCATATGAATCGACGAATAGCACTGATGCAGGAGTCTGTGTCTAACGAGTGTGCCACTTCTAAATGAATTGCCCTGCTGGCCATGCATGTAAAGATAACCCCATAACGTTTCACATAAGAACGTCCTTGTTTTACTTCAATAGGCCCAAAATTAGTAAATGGAGGCAAGTCTGGAGTAATCCTCTCGTTGGGGAGATCCGACATTTTTTGGTCACACAATTTTCCTTGGTGACGTCTGCAAAAAGTACAACTTGACAAGATTTTCCTTGCCGCTGCATTGGCATGAGTTACCCAGAACCTCTCTCTCAATTTGGAAAGGATGTAATTTCTCCCACCGTGTCTTGTCTGTTCATGAATATGTTTAAGAATTAACATGGAGATGTGCTGATCTTTACACAGGATGACTGGATGTTTGCTCTCTTCGGGCATTGCAGTCCTGGACAATCTTCCACCAACTTTACCAGTCCTTCCTCTAAGACAGGATTCAGCTTGTAGATAGGAAAACCTGTTAAAGGGTGTAGCCCTGTCTTTAGTGCACAAATCTCAGTGTCAAATCTTTCCCTCTGACAGAACTGAAGGATAGCATTTTCTGCTGCTAATAGATCCTCCGTTGATACACCTTCTCGTTTCAATGACTTTCTGGCTTCCAACATTTTTCTGTCAACATCAAGATTAGCCATTCCATCTTTCACCAGTTGCTTCCTTCTTTGACTCAACTCCAATAGAGTCCCTTTGACCAACAGCAACCATGCAACTGCGACTTTCAACCTTTTCCAGTCAGAGAAATAGGTGATGAGTTGGCTGGTTGCATTATCCTCTTGAATGGTTATTGCGTTTGTGATTTCCACTTTGACCTCTGGATCATCCTCCTCCAATGTGGACTCCACTTCGTACTGTAACCATGTTTCTCTTGCTCTCCACAGGAATTCCGGACCCGATAGCCATGTTTTGCTGTTCAAAAGCTTATGGACTGTCAGTCCTCTAGATGCGTCATCTGCAGGATTTTGTTTTGTGTGAACATAGCGCCACTGCGCTGGCTCTGAAGATTCCCTAATGATGGCTACTCTGTTGGCCACAAATGTTCGAAACCTTTTGTTTTCATTGCTGATGTACTTTAAGACTGTAGTACTATCAGTCCAGAAACAGGATTCTGACAAAGAAAGCTGTAACTCTGATTTTACCATCCTGTCCACTCGAACAGCCAAAACGGCAGCAGTGAGTTCCAAACGAGGAATGGTTACGGGTTTAAGAGGTGTTACTCTGGACTTTCCAAGAAGAAAGGAAATATGAACATGACCTGCTTTGTTCTGCAACCTTAGGTAAGTTACCGTACCATATCCCCTTTCGCTGGCATCGGCAAAGTGATGCAACTGGGCGTGGACTGGTGTTCCAAAGTCATGTGGTTTCAAGCACCTACTCACTCGGAACTCTGAGATCTCTTTCAGGTCAGTTAACCACTTTATCCACTGCTGTTTTAAGGTTTGTGGAACTTCTTCATCCCAGCCATAGTTCCTTTTGCACAACTCTTGTAATATGTGCTTGGCTGGAAGAAGGACTGGCGCAACGTACCCTAAGGGATCGTACACTGCACTAGTGACTGATAAGATCCCTCGCCGTGTTTGCATCCGTTCCTTGCAGTTCACATGGAAGTTAAACTTGTCATTTTCCAGACACCAATGTAGCCCCAGTGCTCTTTCCACCGGAAGTTCGTCTATGTCAAAATTTAGTTCACTCACACTTTTAGAATGTTCTTTCTCAGGAATTGTTTCAAGGACTTTGCGACTGCTACTTATCCACTGTGTAAGATGAAACCCTCCTTTCTGGCAAAGTTCAGTCAGGTCCTGGACAATCTGTACTGCTTTCTGCGTAGACGGTGAGCTTTTCAGACAATCGTCCACATAGAAATTTTTATATATATCATCCGAAAATCCATTCCGACTGTCGTCTGCTGTCTTCCTTAGAGCATAACATGCACAACTAGGCGACGACACTGCTCCAAAGAGATGTACAGTCATTCTATATTCTTCAACTTGCTTGTGCAGATCTCCATTAGGCCACCACAGGAACCTTAGAAAGTCTTTGTCTTCGTCAGCCACTCTAACTTGATAGAACATAGACTTCACATCAGACATAAAAGCAACTGGTTCTTGTCTGAATCGTAGAAACACTCCTATTAAGGAACTTGTAAGGTTCGGACCCTGCAGAAGTTGTTTGTTCAACGAAGTTCCTTTAAACTTAGCTCCACAGTCGAAGACAACTCGCAACTTGCCCTTCCTTGGGTGATATACGCCATGATGAGGTATATAGAACAGGTTATCTTCTCCACAACGCAACTCATCCTGTGGTACTATTTCTGCATAGCCACTGCTGATGACATTTTCAAGAAAGCTTGTGTATTCTTGGTGGAATTTCTCATTTCTTTCCATTTTCCTTCTTAGTCCAATGAGGCGCTGTTGAAGAATACAACGGTTGTTTGGCAGAGTTACCTCTTGTGCTTTAAATGGCAGCTTTAAACTGTAATGTCTGTCCTTTAACTTTACAGATTGATCCATTATTTTAATGAATCTTGCCTCTTGCCTTGATATTTCTTCATTGTCGTCGGCGATTTTCTCATTGAAGTCACTTTGGTACTGCTTCTCCAATAACAGCTGAAGTGATTCTACAGATAATCTGTTTACAGAAACAGAAGGATAGCCAATGCCGTTCCTATTGTCTTTAGAATCCTTTCCTAAGCCGTTGATCACCCACCCTAATAGGGTTTTAACAGCAAAAGGACCCTCACCTTGGCTATTCACAATTTCCCATGGTTCTAGCAACTTTGAAGCATTAGTACCTATTAATAACTCCACGGTAGCATCAATTTCAGGGATTTCAATGTGATCAAGGTAAGGCCACTGTGATATGTCCTCTGGTTTCATGATGTTTGCTGTGTCAACTGGCATCTTTTTCTGTGTGTAAACATTTGGAAGACTGTAGTACCTTGTTCCATTAAGGCTAGCTACTTCAAGTCCATTCACAATGTATGTTGACACTGATGTCTTTGGGCTCATCGTTAACAAACCTATTTTGGACTTTGTTCCAGTAAGATTAAGTCTACGCATAAGAGCTTCAGAGCAGAATGTGGATGTCGAGCCATTGTCCAGAAAAGCATAAGTCTGAATGACCTTGTTGCCCTTTTGTGCTTTTACCTGAACTGGCAGGATGGAGAGCATTCCACTACCACCGGCCCCGGTCTGGCTCCCAAATGTCTGAGCTGACACAAGCGTATGGTTTACAGCTGGTTTAGGTTCCTTGGGATAGATGCCACTGCTGTTCATCAATTTGTCCACTTGTTTGACGTGAATGTGTAAAGCTGTTGGATGGCTCTGTTTGCATTTTTCACAGGTTTTCCGCTTATCGCAATTTTTGCTCAAATGCCCAATGTTGAGACACCCAAAACATACTCCTTTTTCCTTTAAGAAGTTGATCTTTTCACGATGTTTATTTTTTGCAAGTCGTTGACATTCATCCAGACTGTGATCTTGCAAACAGAATAAACAATTGATGCCGATGTTGCTCTCCCTGTGTTTACCTTCCTGTGTGTCCCTGCGTTGCACGTTGCTAACAGCACAGACGTTTGTAGCAAAGTTACCTTGCTTCGACCTAGACTTGGCTGTATACACATCCCTTTTAACCTGCCTCTCTCTTTCAGTAGTTTGAATATCACCAAAAATAGGATCAGACAAGATTTTTACTTCATATTCCACAAAGTGTACAACGTCTTTAAAGTTAGGTTTGCGGAGTTGTCGCTCCCGAATACCGCAAGCAGAACTTCTAAATTTTTCCCTTAATTTAAAAGGAAGTTTTGAAACAATAATTTTGAGGTTAGCCGGCAAGTCCAGCTCTTTCATGTCCTCCAAATCTGACATTGCATTATAGCATCCACGTAGAAATAATGCATAGTCCTGTAGAAACAAAACACCTTCAGGCTTCACCACAGGCCAGTTGAGAACCTTTTCCATATATGCTGCTGTAATCTTTGTTTCATTGCCGAAGTGTTCCCGTAGGAGAGCTTTAGCTGTTTCAAAACCTCTCTCCGCACTCATATGTAAACAGCTTTGCACAAGGTCGTGAGGACGCCCCCTGGTGTACCTTTCCAAAAAATACATGCAATCCCCTTTAGATGCAGCTTTCTCCTCCACACAATGCTTGAAAGCTTGCATGAACATTTTGAACTTCAATGGGTCACCTTCGAAAACAGGTAGTTGTCTAGGCGGCAGTTGGCTTGCTTTGTGTTGTTGTAAGAGCAGCTCGGATATTTCATTTTGCCTTTGCAGAATCTGTTGTGTAGAACTTCGCCTCAGAAATGTTAGGGCTTTCTTTTGATTTTTGCTTCTCAAAGTACGACTCCATACCATCCTGATCTGAAAATGTTTGCAGTACTGCCAATTCTGCATCTGAGGCTTCAATCTCAGCATCCATTTCCACCTGTTCCAGTTTTTTTCTTATTGATTCCACCTCCCGTTCCAATTCATGTTTCTTTTTTAACGCTGCTGCACGTGCTATGAGTGCAGCTTTCCTGGCTTTTGCTTGCGCAACTTCCAATGCAGCTTTGCTTGATCGACTTGATCTTTCACTGGTACGGCTTTTAGTGCATGATGATGTACCAACATTTGATACACTATCCGTTGGCTCTATATCATCCTCAAGGGCAACGGTTTCAGTAGTACCATTATTTGCCCTCTTAAAACGATTTTCTACGCAATAGCAAAATTCGTTCACACTTAACAGCTTTGCTTTGAACCAGGTTTCATGCCTTTCCTTTTCATCTACGGGTAGCAACTCAAGCAGTTGGTTATGTGCAACTTTTGCGTCTTTAATCAAGGCTTGATATTTGCTGAAGCTACCTTTTATTTCAGCTTCATAACCAGACTGACACATTAACCCTTGAACAGTTTGTTTTATATTGGCAGCTTTACTTAACTTTGATTTTCTTAGTGTCTCTAAGCCACCTAGTTTGGAAAGCAGTACTTTTTGTGTCAATTTTACAGACCTTTTTTTCACGGAGGCTTCATCCTCATTAACCTTTTGTAAGTCAGCTGACACATTTGTTACCTCAGTACCTTGATGATCTTCATCCATTTTACCTTGTTTTCCAGTCAACCACCCAGAAAACAGCAATATTTCACAATATCATGAAAAACGAGCATCAGAATAAAAAACAAACCATTAACGCTTTCATTTCTTGCAAACCCAAATGTCTCTTATTTCAAGTCCTTGTTGGAAAATGTCAATGTCGATAAACCAAATGTCCATCCATTGTGTTCTCGTCAGTCTTGCCGTTTACACTTTAATAACTGCAGGCAGCTCTGCTTCATTCCTTCCTACTCGTGTGTGTTTAACTGCTCATACCTCGCGGCTCGTTCCAGGTCCAACCAACTTTTCTTCACTTGGTGACGTAGTGTCCAATCCTCACTGACCAATGTGAGAACGGTCACCAACCTCCGTCGTGACAGAGTTCGGACTGCCTCACTATCCACTGTGAGGCTCCAGCGTACTTTCACCGACATCCGCTACCAATCACCGCTGTCCGTCAACGACCTCCGCCGCCGATCCCCGCTACCGGTCGCCGATCTCCGCCCGTGGCTGCGTGATTTGCTCCACTGTCCAATGTGAGACGCGTTGCGCCCGTAGTATACGACTAACGCTATATCCAAAGCACGCGCCAGCGTTTCCATTCAGCGGATCGCCGTCGAAGACAAGGTGCTCAAACAGCACAAGGATCGTGCTGTCTAAACTTGATCGGTCTTTTTCTCATACTGAGCCAAACTTTTGACTAATTGTTGGCGCACATTTAAGTTGTTTTGTACTCGTGGTTTCCGGCGTGCTGTTTGTGTCTTAAACTAAAAATAACTTACTTTCAAACTTCTTAACTTAACGTTGGATATGTCAATCCATTTATTTATATAACGAAAAGAAAAACAAACAATTCGGTTCACAATCCGCCGTGCCTCACGGTCAAAAGTTATCTGCCTCGCTGTGCGCCACACCTGCACTAATTAGCCCTGGTGTTAAATAGGCTGGTGGCAAAAACAGCGCCATCCCATTGCAGTATTCAGAATGGCTCCAACAGGTGCTGTGAATGAACCGGTTCCCCAGCTTGACAGAGCTCCTGTAGCTGATTGTGTGTGTTGAGGACTGAAAAATAACGTCTTCTCCATCAATTTATCCGTTCGCTTCAATATGTTGGATTCATGTTAATGTGTATTTAAAGACAATAAATACAATTCTGATTCTGAAGACATTTATGTTTTTGAAAAGAAAATTGGTTAGAAAAAAAGAAGAAATTGTCTCATCAACCAAAAATTTCGCGACCCCCCTTCAGTACCTCCGCGGACCCCCTGGGGGCCGCGCACCCCCTGTTGAAGACCTGTGTAGTAGAGTAAAATGTGTTGAGTCGACTTTGTAAAAGGAACAATCGCCGGTAAATATTCTCCAAACCAGCAGGTGGCGAAACTGCACCTCGAACTAGTTTGTGACCACCAGAGAACTCAAGAAGAAGGTCAAAGTTCACAAGGAAGTGACCCTCGTGTGCTGCTGCTGCTGCGTGTAACAGAGAGACAGAAGCGACTCAACAACACGCTCAAAGGAGGAGAGGAGACTCTCAGGAGAAGCAGGTGAACATCGAGGCCTCTTTCTGCCGCATAAAGCTTCACGACTCTGAGCGTTTAGCTGATGTTTACACCGAGCGGTGGCTATGCTAGCTGCTGTTAGCATGCTACATCTCTGGCTTTAGCACCGCGGGTCATAGTTAAGGAATTCATCTTTAAGGAATTCATCTTTAAGGAATTCATCTTTAAGGAATTAACGGTTGGTGACGTTGTGTTTTAGCTGTTATCTCACGGCTAATGTTCGCTGCCATTCAGCTAGGTAGCCGGTACGTTAATTAAGCTATGATTTCACCT
This sequence comes from Pungitius pungitius, assembly GCF_949316345.1. Classification (NCBI taxonomy): domain Eukaryota; kingdom Metazoa; phylum Chordata; class Actinopteri; order Perciformes; family Gasterosteidae; genus Pungitius; species Pungitius pungitius. Next base: position 1,254,240 of record NC_084914.1, read on the forward strand.
TATCGTTTAAAGTGACGTCATTAATCGTTTCTGTGATGGAAGCTAGAAACGGTCACCAGGGTTACCGACGGTCCACGGCGTCACGTGTCTTCTGTGTCACGTTAGCTCACGTGTAGCAGGATCCAGGTATTTTGGTTAATTATGACGTCACTTTACAACAACGACCCCACAGTAAGTACTATTATTCTGAAGGTGGTATAAATGATTTAAGTAAAAGTCCCAGGTGCTTTACAGGTTTGTCCCGTAATCGGGATAGTTTTTACTTTAACTTCCACTTAGGATTCATCGGTTTACATCAGTGAAGATTAAAATCATTATACAAAATGTAACTTGACTAATTTAGTATGTGGATGTTTTAATAATAAAGGGAGTCAAACTAGACTTTATCTTCACCAGCAACATTAAACATTAAAGTGATGAATACGTTGATTCGTCACTGTTATATTCTGAAATGAGACATGAGCATGAACTGCATGAGTACTTTTGGTATTATAATTTTGTGTACTTTAAAGACTAATCTATGGTATAATATTTACTGATTCCAACATCTCACACACTTTTCCAACGTTGGACCAAATAAAACACAGGATTGTAATTTACAATCCTAAAGATAAATAAAAGGCACATGTTTTATTTGTATCTATCTCTTTGAAGGCCTGAGACAAACGAGTGATCTTCACTCTGACCTTTCCCTTCAGGTCACAATGTCCTACACCTGCATCAGCTGCCGAGTGGCTTTTGCGGACGGCGAGGTGCAGCGGGCGCACTACAAAACGGACTGGCACCGCTACAACCTGAAGCGCAAGGTGGCCGACATGCCGCCGGTCACCGCCGAAAACTTCCAGGAGCGCGTCCTGGCGCAGCGGACCGCCGCCGAGCAGCAGCTGAGCGACGCGGCCGCCTCCGAGGGCTGCGCCCTCTGCAACAAGAGGTTCTCCAGCGCCAACGCCCACCGGAACCACATGCAGTCCCACAAGCACCAGCAGGCCGAGAAGCAGGCGCTGCTCGCCGCCGAGAGGAAGGTGGAGAAGATGAACGAGAAGAACCTGGAGAAGGGCCTCGGCGACGAGAAGGCGGACCGCGACGCCAGGAACGAGGCCCTGCAGCAGGCCCTGAGGGAGCAGCAGAGGCCCAGGGCGACGAGGCCCAAGGCCGAGAAGCTGGAGAAGCCCCCGAGGTTGATGTGGCTGGAGGAGCAGGCCAAGAGGCGGGAGAAGGAGGACGGCGCCTCAGCGGTGGAAGGTACGGAGGAGAAAGTAGACCAACGTGATTCGGATGGTTTTCTTACAGTAGAAGCCTGTGAAATGACTGGGATCAGAAAAGGCTCCATTACGGCCTGAAGTGCAGATGTTCTGATTCAATGCAAACACGCGTCGAAACACATCTTCATTTTATCTCTGATAACGTGAGATGATGAGCGGCTGCATCACACGTAACATGTAGCTGAGGCTTTTATCCACAAAGTCACAATAAGAGCATTTCAACCATAAGGAAACAAGCCCAGAGCAACAAGAAACAAAGTGCAATTTCATCAAATGAGCCGATTTACCACTTGTTATAGATAAGAAACATTAGAAGTACAGTTTAAGGTCTACAGTTTGTTTAATCACATGAAAGACCATCAGTTTATTTAAAGGTGCAGAATGTCAGGTGGCTTTAATACGGTTTTATTAGTTCTGTTTAAACGTAACTTTCTTTTTCCAATAACGTTGTTCCAGAAGAGTGGGAGGATGTTGACGAGGAGGAAGATGATGAGATGGTGGAGGAGGAGGAGGAGGAAGAAGAGGACGAAGAAGAGGAGACGATGGATGAGGAGGCGGCGGGCTCGGCGGCTGGACCTGAGCCCAAAGGCGCCGACCTGCCGGGTTCGATCCCCGTCACCGACTGCCTGTTCTGCTCCCACCACTCCAAGTCCCTGGTGAAGAACATCGACCACATGACCAAAGTCCACAGCTTCTTCATCCCCGACGTGGAGTTCCTCGTCGACCTGCGGGGCCTCGTCCGCTACCTCGGTGAGTTTGGGACGGGCCCCGTCCCATAGAACCGGGTTTCTGTGCTTCTCTGACACTGAGGAAGTCTCTGTGTTGCAGGAGAGAAAGTGGGCGCTGGAAACGTGTGCCTGTGGTGCAACGAGAAGGGGAGGTCCTTCTACTCGGCCGAAGCCGTTCAGAGTCACATGACGGACAAGAGCCACTGCAAGCTCTTCACAGACGGGGACTCGGCTCTGGAGTTCGCGGACTTCTACGACTTCAGGTAAAGAACTCGTAGAGTATTCAGAGGCAGCAGGTCGGCTTCGTCTCGATGATGATGATGATGTTAATGATGATGTGTATTTCTGTTGCTCACAGGAGCAGCTACCCGGACAGGAAGGAGGGAGAAGAAGAAATGGACCAAGCAGAGATCTCAGATGACAAGAACCTGGAGTACGATGATGAGACGCTGGAGCTGACCCTCCCCTCAGGTGACTCTAAGCTTTATTCATACTGGAAGTGAATAAAATGTTTATTAAATATAGAGAATAACAGGACTTCATAGAAAGTGAATCCTCATATATTTAGTATTACCATCTTGAATCATCTCAGAGCTCCACTCTCTTCATCAGATTCTTATTCTGCTTCTTGAGCAGTTTTCATAATTGGATCATTGGCAAAATGTTCTTTAAATGAAACGTTGAAGGATTCAAACTTTGTTCACGAGCGACGCCTCGTCATCGATGACGTAAACAACGCGTTCCCATGGTAACGGAAATGTGTTCCTCAGGCGCCACGATTGGCCACCGCTCCCTCATGCGCTACTACAAGCAGCGCTTCGGGGCCCAGCGGGTGGTGGTTCTGATCCGCAACAGGAACGCCGTGGGCCGGGTCCTCCGGCAGTACCGGGCTTTGGGCTGGAGGGGAGACGGAGGTACGAAAAGAGTCTTTAAGCACGAGTGCTGCAGGTCATGTGGGTAGAACCTCCATCATGTGACTTCTGCTTTCCTTCTAAATGGTTTTAATGAAAACATTCTGGGTCAAAACTGACAAATCCTTTATTCTTTCATTTTAACGTCACAGATCTTTCTGACTTTTGGGGATTTTAAGCAGAAATGAAATGAAAAATATTTATCTCAGATTCTTTGACTTATTAATTAAATGTTGTCTCCGTTCAGATTGTAATCACTTATTATTATTATTATTAATAATTAGATGATATTTCATAATCATCATCATCTGCTAATAGTCTGAGCACATGGTCAAACCTCTAGAGGTCGCGCCCCCCCCTCAGTGACCTTCGTTTGGAGTCTGACCCTCGAAGCTGTTTTCAGGATGCAGGTTTATGAAGTTATTTCCTGTCACGCTGCCTTTGTTCACGCTTCTTTATCCTTTTGCCTCAGGCTCCTTCTACCAGAAACCCAAAGACATGCAGTACGTCCAGAGGATGAAGTCCAAATGGATGCTGCGGATGGGGATGAACAACAACACCACCAGGCAGGAGCACTTCAGGGCCCAGGTCATCTTCTAAACTGTGACCTGATGGACCTGATGGACCGGGGGGGGCGGGGGGGCCGAGGGACGGATCCAAGAAACAAAAAGATGAACATCTTTCCCTCCCAACGAGACTCTCAGTACAGATTAGATTACAGTTGATTTAAGTCCAGCTGGTTTGTGCCTCAAAGGCACAAAGAATAATCAGAAAGCTTTCTGTCTGAAGGAGATGCAGCAATGGGGGAGGGAGGGGGGGGGGGGGGGGGGGGGCGGCACATACCTCTCGCTGTATGTTGTTCTGTGAGACGAAGCAGGTGGAATCTCATCAATATGAAGAAGTTCATAATCCACACCTTCTTCCTTTTAGCTGTGGTTTATGATTCCACCTCCTTCAATATACATCAAATAAATGAGTGGCTCATATTTATGGAATTCGGCTCTGAATGAAAATACTTTATATATTTAGTCTTTAAATGATACTTTTTACCTGTGAAGCTCAGCATGGTTTTGATGCGTTTGGCTCTTCTGATGCAGCGTGATGGTTCATGTCGGTGTGATGGGAGCCTGCAGCACACGGATGAAAGTTACATCATTCATTCTCATTCTTGTGAACAACAGAAGTATATTTATCATTTTGAAAGAGTTTTCAGGTGTTCAGCCAAGTTAGTATTGATTATTTGTTCGATCAACACTCAATGAAACCCCCCCACATCCAAACAGGGGGGGGTGATGTGATTACATCTCCGGGCGATGCTCTACCTGGACGGACAGATGTTGAACCCCCCCCCCCCCCCCCGAGGCCGTAAAGGCCTAAGTGAACATCCTGCCTCCCCCACGTGGGCTATTAGCTAATCTAATAGGCCCCCCCCCCCCGATGGCTGGCTCTGATACGAGGCCCCGCAGCCATCGTGACCTTCACAGAAACTTCTGGGTGAAACGTGGATGTGATGCATAAATAAAGATGACATATATCTATATCTATATATAGAAATGAGAGTGCAGGAATAATTATGACCAGAATGACTTCTACCTCTTCTGCTCAATGTTCCATAACTGGAAGAGTCAAGTTAAACGTTCAAAGACTATGTTACAGTTTGTGATGATGTCATCGTGGCACCAAACTGCTCCTGTCGATTCAGTCTGTTAAACTTTATTAAAGTGTGAATGAGGCTTCAGACCAGATACGTAATCTTGTATTTATTGAATACACAAGTTAATACAGATTAAAAAAAAAAAAACATGATTCATCAGTCGGGGAACAAAAACATTGTAACCATTCAGGAGAAGAAACGAAGACTCGCAGTATAAAATGTACAGCCATGTGATTATAATATACATGTATATTTATATATATATATAAAAAACATTGCACATTATAGCAAAAAGAGAAGGTAACAGTGTACAGAATATACAGGAAGGCACCGAGGGAGAAACCTGCGTCTTTGGAGGATCTGCCGCCCGCGGAGCTCCACAGAAAAGTCACGCTGCATAAAATAAGGTCCACCAGATGTTCCACCGCCGCGAAGCATCAGTTTGAGCTTCTTCTCGCGTTTCGCTGCGTTCTGAAGTGCGATTGTAGAATATCGATCATGTGCCAAAGAAGAGGAGCATCTTATTTTACAAGAAAACGTCAAAGGAGCCCAAATATGGACCCTGAAGTGATGGAGGACAGGTTGAAGTTTGTGTCCAATAGAAACAAAATGTACTTTTATATCTTCATTTTATCGTCTTTGGGAAAAAGATCCAGAAATGGACGTTTTGATTGTCTAACAAAAGAGATTAAAACTATAAAAGGACAAATGATGGATCCTAAAGAGAGGTTTTAAGTTCAGAGAAAGTCGAGCCGAATGTGGTTCCACAGCAGAGGGGGCGGGGCTTCAGCACCAGGAAGTAACGCTTTCCCTCCAAAACAAGAGGCTGCAATGAGGAGATAAAGTTGGCTTCCACCTCTTTTGGCTGAACGACTGTAGCTGTCATCCTCTTATTCAAAATGTAATGTTCAAGGATATTGAGGCCTTCATGATGCAAATTACTACACAAAACATAAAAATATTGACTATTTTCATTGATTAGAAATAAGGATTGTAGTGTATTTTTTTTAGTTTTGAGAAAGCTGGCAACCAAAGAACATCAAAGCCTGGGCCTGAACACTCATCGTCATGGTAACGTCCTCAGGTTACTTTCATCAACGGTTATGAAGTCGACTTTAAGGTCCAAACCCTCGCTGTCTGAAACCACAAAACCAAAAACGCTCATTTTGAGATGATTGTCGCGACGAGCTCGATGCTTCGTCTCAGCTGGGGGGGGGGGGGGGGGGGGGGGTCAAAGGGCGCCCCCTCACCAGGCGCTGCACTGGCTGCCGTGGCTGCTGACGGACTGACAGTTGCTGTAGCGCTTCTTGACGATCATGCTGATGTAGGCCTTCATCAGCTTGGCGATGTCCATGACCTGCAGGGGAGAGGAAGAGGAGGAAGAGGAGGAGCCGTTACACTTCATCATTTGCATGCATTTTATCCGCTACGCAGGCACTCGTTGTGTCGTTAATGATGATGATACCATTTTATGGGTGGAATGAAAAATACACACATACATACGTATTCTTTTATATGTACGTATCGTTTCTAGCACTTCAGCCGTGGAAAATGTGGGATTTTAAACTAAAATTAATTTTATTTCACCACAAAGAGCCAGATTGGCGTACGAACCATCTGCGTCTCGAACACCAGCTCGCGGCCCTCCACGGCGATCTTGTAGGTGTTCGCCAGCGGAGCTCCGAACGAGAGAATCTGCTCGTACGGGAAAACCTCCAGAGGCCACGCCTCCCCCCGCTTGTACACCGATACGGCCTCCCGGCTGACGCCCAGCCACAGCTCCAGGGGGAAGGCTCCGTCCCGACTCTGCAGCACGGGGAGACACAGGGGGAGACGCATGAGGGGGACGCATGAGGGGGACACATGAGGGGGACACATGAGGGTCTGACGATTCGCATGAACCAAGAAGAGATGAGTGAAGGACACCCAGGAGTGAGCTCACCTCCACGTTGAACAGCGTGGAGCCGTACCCCTGCCACTCCTCCACCACGCTCATGTACTTCACCATGGCCTGCTGCTGGCTCATCCCCTGCAGCTTCCTCCACTTGTCCGTCAGGCTGGCCTTCACCGCCGCCGCCTCCTCCCTCATCCACGCCTCCAGGCTGTTCTCCTCCTCCAGCTTCTGCCGACTCAGCGAGCCGCTCCTGAAGCTCCGCCTCAGCGTCCCCTCCAGGAAGCTGGAGCGCTTCCTCTCCGGGGCGCCCGGCCGCTCGCCCGGCGACCCGGGGGCGAACGCCTTGGCCGAGTTCTGCACGCGGGCCCGCAACCGCGCCACGGGGAACACCAGGGACATGTCGGGGACGTTGGCCGGGGGGGGGCCGTGGTCGCCCTGCAGGTACTGAAGCCTCAGGGCGGCCAGGAACTGGAGGGCCTCCTCGGGGCCCGGGTACTGACCGCTGATGACGGCTTCGTGGGCCTGTTGGGCGAAAAAAAAAGCAACGTGAGGCACGGCGTCCAGGACCCAGCGGGTTCGGACCTCGCGCGGCGATCCTCAAACGTCTCACCTGTTCGAACATGAAGGCAAACTCCACGCTGTCCTTGGGGACGTTTTCCGTGTCCAGGAAGCAGTAGAGCTTGAAGTAAAACCTCCACCCCGTGTTGCGTTCGTCGGGGCTGGCCGACAGTCTGAAGACCAGAGAGACGGTTCGTGAGGACGGAAGCGTCTCGTTTCACGTCGTTCTGCTTCGGGGCGGCGGGACGCTTACTTTTCAAACTTGGCGAGGACGTCGGCGACCACGGCGCGGCTCTCGATGGCTTTCTCCGTGGAGGCGTTGTGTTCGAACAGAGCGAACATGTTCCTGCTGTCCTCCATGGCCAGACCTCGGATCAGCTTCTCCACCACCTGAGGGGGAACAAGAACCAGTTAACTCCAGACATCCGGGATGCGTTCCTCTAGCACAGGAGGAGAACTGGGGGCCTCTGGAGGGGGCGGAGTCACGGTGGCTGTCACTCACCTCTCCAGCTGTGGTGTGGGAGTTAATGGTGATCTTGCAGGAGCCTCCTCCGTGGCAGTGGACCGTGGTGCTCATGTCCTGCCGGGACACGATGGAGCGGATCTCCTCCTGCGACGGGACGTTCTCCCTGGCTCGGGTCTTCTTCAGGGAGTCCAGGGCGAAGGCGGCGTAGCGGTCCATCTCCGAGCCGGGCAGCAGCTCCCGAGTCCTGCAGAGGAACAACTCGTAACACTCTCGGGATTCGCCTTTGATCCTCGCTCTGCGAGCAGGCCCCTACCTCTTCAGGTGAAACTTGAGGTATCTGAGGATGCTCCTGGTCGGCAGGAAGGTGCAGGACATGCAGACCAGGATCTTCCAGCTGCAGAGGTTCCCGGGGCTGCCGGGCTGCGGCGGCCGCACCGTCTGCTTGATCAGCTGACAGTACAGCTCGTCCCGCAGCGGCTTGAGCTCCTGGCCGGTCTGCAGGACGCCCTGGATGACGGGCACCGGGTCGGCCACGCCCTCCAGGTGCTGCAGGGAGCTGAACACCTTCAGGCCTTCTTCCTGCAGCGTGGTGCAGCTGCTGTTCCTCAGCGCTGGGGGGGGGGGGCAGAGGGACGCGGTGACTGAACAGCGGGGGACACATGATGCTGGAGAGGATTCACGCGTTCTGAACCCTCTGCCTGAGGGACTCACTGCTCAGGTGGATGTCGCCGTAGGGCAGCGGCAGCAGCGGCGCGTGCAGCGGGTGGTGGCTGTGGCGAAGGATGGGGTTCCTCTTGTAGATCTGCTCCACCACCTCCGAGTTCAAACAGTTCTCCTGCAGGGAGACGAGAGGGTCGACGCGGCGGGTTAACCGCGCCTGTGCGCCCGACGGGCCCGATGCATGCTGGGATATCGACTCTAAAGTAGCGCGCGTCCCCCACCTTGATGTCGCGGATGAGCTGCTGGGTGGGCGTGTCCACGGGCGCCTTGGTGTCGATGACGTTCTGGACGGCGCTGGCCCAGCGCGCCGCCTCGTTCAGCAGCTTGCAGCAGAGTCGGTACGAGTGTTTGCGCCCGTAGACGACGATGCTCCAGTAGCCTGGGGGGGGGGGGAGAGGAGAAACGGGTCAGCGCTGAGCCACAGGAGCCCCGGCGTTGGGTGGAAAGGAGAAGCCCCGCCCCTCCTCTCACCGGTGTCCTTGTAGAGCCGCTCGTCGGGCGGCGCCACGGAGCAGAGGCTGTTGAGCACCAGCGTTCCGAGCTTCAGGGCGCCGCGCTCCGAGCTCCTGTAGTAGTCCAGGGAGTTGTGTGTGAGCAGGAACCAGCGCTTCTTCAGCTTCAGAGAGGCTTTGGAGCTGTTCCTCATCTCCTTGTGCAACCAGCCTGAGGGACAGGAACCAGAAGGTGAAGCGTCACGACCACGCGGACTCAGAACAACGCGGACTCAGAACGACGCGTTCCCTCCCTCCCCCCCTCATCCATCCATTCATTCATAACACCCTCCGTCACCTCGGATGATGAACTCCTGGCCGTCCACGCGCGTGTCTCCTTTGGAGCGCTGCAGCAGCGTGATCCAGTGGTGCATCTCCTCCGGCGTGTCGGCGTTGCAGTGCAGCACGCGGTTGGCCGTGATCATGACGAAGGAGTTGGGCCTGAGACCAGAAGCAGAGTTCATGTTCAGAGGAGGAGGAGGAGGAGGAAGAAGAGCATCTAAAGGGGGTTCCTGGTGATCTCCTTCTCATGAGCCTCCAACATACATGTCATACAGGCCTTCTGTTTCCTTTTAGAACAAACCAGGACTCACTGTACTATGGTCAGATGTTTTAATGAATAAGAACTTTTATAGAATATTTTGGAATATATTACACAGTATATTGGTAAAAAAAAAACTAATAGTACCATGTCAAAAAAATGTAAACATCAGCAGCATCTTTTTATCCCATTAATAAATAAGTGCTGCTCACCTCTCTGGATTATCCGCTGCACAAACCGAATCGATCATCCCCACATCCAGCGTGCCCTGAGGGGGGGGGGACAGGGGCAGCTAATGAGATTGACCTTCTTCTGCCCCCATGGAAACCAATTATCACACACACACACACACACACACACACACACACACACACACACTCTCTTTTCCAGCACACGTGAGCCGTGTTGAACACAAAGAACCAGAACAGAAGTAAAAAGACGGCGTGAATTCAGATTAAATCTTCGGATTCAGTGAATTTGATTTTAAAGTAATGAAAGTAGAAATTGAAGAAACTACGTTTCAAAGAGACGACGTGATGTTTGTTACTCACCACGGCGTTCTGGGGGTTGGCCTGCTCGTGGTGCATCTCTCGGATCTCCTGCTCCGTGGAGCCGTGGACCTGACTCAGCACGCTGAACCACTGGCTGTAACCATGGAGACGGCGTCAGCTACACGTTCTCTCAACTGGACTCAATAGGACGGAGACGACGTACCTGGCGTCCTCGGCGGACTCTGCGATCAGGTGGTAGGTCCTCTCCGGCATCACAATGTTGATTCCGTTCTCCTTCCCCGTGTTGTCGATGATTTCTCTGCAAGAGACACAAAGTCAAAGATAAATCACTGCGATTTTACACCTTAAATAGCTTTAAAAGAACAAGATGTCACGAGTCACATGACCCCTGCACTGTAACGACCGGTCGCCCCTCACTTGGCGTCGTGCATGTCCAGCACGCCCTTCATCTTCTCCTCGCCGTCGTTCTCGAAGTAGGTGAGCGTGCTCTGCCGCAGGACGAACCAGCGGCGCTTCCAGTTGCGGCGCGACAGCGTGGACGAGCCCCCCCCCTTCTTGTGCAGCCAGCCCTGCTTCAGGGCCTCCTGCTTGGCCCGGAACCACAGGAAGGTCTCGTCCTTCAGGACGCACCAGCGCCGCTTCCACGTGTTGATCAGGCCGCCTGCAGAGAGAGATCGACGCGTTCACAGGGCGCCAGACCAGCCGCCGTCTCACTGTAGAGGTCAGGGGTCATTTCACGGAGATACCTTTGATGAAGAGGAAGCTGTGGAAGTACGGGAGCGTGACGCAGCTGTAGACCGAGTCCCGCCGATACGACACCTCGTCGTCGGTGTCGAACCTGTCGAAGTCGTCCTCGCTGTCCTCGAACTGGAATAAAACAACAGCGTCAGTCGGGGGACGCAGAGACGGGACATTCAAGGCGTAGAAGAAGAAGGAGGAGAAACACATCTCACTTCTTCTCGCCCCGCCCTAAAGCATTAGAGACCTGTCAATCATCGTCTAGCCCCGCCCTAAAGCATTAGAGACCTGTCAATCATCGTGTAGCCCCACCCTAAAGCATTAGAGACCTGTCAATCCTCGTCTAGCCCCGCCCTAAAGCTTCCTCTCCATTACTGAGGGAATGAAGAGAAGTAGAGTCATTTCCTCATAGACGTCTATGGGAGCAGAGGAGTCGCCCCCTACTGGTCATTACACAGAAGTAGAGTCATTTCCTCATAGACGTCTATGGGAGCAGAGGAGTCGCCCCCTACTGGTCATTACACAGAAGTAGAGTCATTTCCTCATAGACGTCTATGGGAGCAGAGGAGTCGCCCCCTGCTGGTCACTACACAGAAGTAGAGTCATTTCCTCATAGACGTCTATGGGAGCAGAGGAGTCGCCCCCTGCTGGTCACTACACAGAAGTAGAGTCATTTCCTCATAGACGTCTATGGGAGCAGAGGAGTCGCCCCCTGCTGGTCACTACACAGAAGTAGAGTCATTTCCTCATAGACGTCTATGGGAGCAGAGGAGTCGCCCCCTGCTGGTCACTACACAGAAGTAGAGTCATTTCCTCATAGACGTCTATGGGAGCAGAGGAGTCGCCCCCTGCTGGTCACTACACAGAAGTACAGTAATTTCCTCATAGACGTCTATGGGAGCAGAGGAGTCGCCCCCTGCTGGTCACTACACAGAAGTACAGTAATTTCCTCATAGACGTCTATGGGAGCAGAGGAGTCCCCCCTGCTGGTCACTACACAGGATGCAGCTTAAAGACCAACTCACCGAGGACTGGGCCCCCTCCGAGCTGAAGCGGTAGGCCCCTGAGCTGTTGTAGGTGCCGACGGAGCCGCGGTAGTCGGGGGACCACTGGTCGCTGTGGGGGTTGGAGAAGGCCACGCTGCCGCTGGACACGACGGCGCCCTCGTCGTAGTCGTCCTGGTCGTAGTCCGAATCCTCGTCCGGCGGTATGAGCTCCACGTCGGACTGGGCCTCGGACGAGTCCCCTCGGGACGGGGCGCTGTGGCAGGGGGTGGGCACCGGCGGCAGAGGCAGCGGCTGGTGCTGCAGGGGGTTCGGCGGCGGCGGCAGAGGCAGGGGGGGGGTCGCCCCGTCGTTGGCGTAGGGGTCCTCCTCGGACGAGTCGTCGCTGGTGCGGATGCCGCTCGTCCGCTGGCCTTCCGAGTGGCCGTGCTCGCTCGGGTTGGGCGAGTCCTTGAAGGCCTCGTCGTCCGCCCCGAACCCTTCGTCGACCTCCTCCTCCTCGCGGCCCCGCCCCTCGCCGCCCTCCTTCCCCTCCGCTCCGCCCCCCCCCAGCGAGCTCTCGATGTTCCTCACGCACTCGTCGATCTCGTCGAAGTTCAGCGAGTCGAGGAACTGCTGCGCCGCCTTGCAGGCCTCGTCCTCCAGGCGCCGGAGCTCCTGGTCGCGGAGGAGCTGCAGGCGGTGCAGGGAGGCCTCCGTCAGGGAGAGCTCCTGCCGCTCCTTCAGCCTCTGCAGCGACTGGATCTCCCGCTCCAGCCGCAGGATCTCCTCCACCTGGGTGGCCTCGTGAGGACGAATGGCCTCGTCCGCCAACTCCGCCTCCTCGGGGGCCTCCGCCGACTCCGCCTCCTCCGAGGCGTCTGCTGCTCGATGAGGAGGAGCCAGAGAGGCCAGCTCCTGGTGAAGCTCCTCCAGGCGTCTGGCCTCCTCCGCCTGAGGAGGGAAAGAAGATAAAAATGGCTTCCTGCAATCTGCATTAAATCTTTGCCTATGGTCTTTTTTGTGGATTCTACTGCAGAAATCAGCATTTCTTCTCAGATCCTCACTGGTATGAATAATTCCACTGCGTGGTTTTGGGAGACGTTCTGTAGTTAATTCATGATTCTGGGCGACTGAGATCTGAACCGAAGCAGCCATGTTTGAATGTGCGAATGATGGCGTTGGGTCGTACCTCTGTGGCGAGTCTCTCGGCCTCCAGCTGCTGTCTCCTCCTGCAGAAGACATGAGAGTCACGGAGGGGGGGGGAGGACAGTGAAGGTCACACGTGTGCATGTGAGTGACGACACTCTGAACTTCACAACTTCACGCTCATTCACTTTATTTTGTATTTAAAGCAGCTGGCAGAATTCCACTAACTCCTCCTACCTCTCCACCTCTTCCTCCTCCCTCCTCCTCCGCCGCTCCGTCTCCTCCTCCTCCTCCCTCCTCCTCCTCTTCCTCTCCTCCAGCAGCCGGCCGAAGGCCCGGCGGGCCAGCTGGCCTCTCGCTCGCTTCTGGAAGGTCAGCGCCGCCCAGCGGACCAGCAGGAACTTCCTCCTCCAGTAGAAGGCCCGGTAGTTCTTCTGGATGACCACAATGCACTGCAGCAGCTTCCTGTACTGCTTCCTGCGTGCAGAAGAACACCGGCGGTCAGTCAACGGACCCTCGAGGAGGCTCTCTGATCCACTGCGCGGTGCCGTACCGGGCCATGTAGCCCAGGACGTGGGCCTGGATGATCACGGCGGCCCTCAGAACCTCCATCTCCCTCTGCTTCTCCAGGCGATGCTCCAGAGACTCCCGGAGGAACACCTGAGAGGGGAGGAGCCAGGAGGAGAGAGGTGGTGAAGACCAACCATTTAACAACTATTTAATGAGAGAAACTATATTCTGATGAGGAGGTTAAAGTGACCCCCCCCCCAGTGAAGAGAACAATGACTCATAGGCGGCTGCAGAGACTTTGATGCAGCTGCACGCCGTCCTCCATTGACAGAAGAACCAGGGACTAATCCCATCGAGGGGGGGGGGGGGGGGACTCGGGTGACAGAGTGTTTAGTCTTGTGGTCTTTGTAAGTCCCCCACAAAGTGTGGATTAAGGTCCCCACAATGTAACACACACACACACACGTACACCCCCCACACACAACCCCCCCCCGCCCCTCCGCTTTAATAAACAACTTCCAACACCAATCGCACATGTTCACTTAAGAGCGCACACATTTGCATCCCAAAGAATTCAACCACTAATCCTCTTTAATCGTCGCTATGCTAATTAGCGCGCAACAAAAAACAGCGCTAAGCCTCTGTGCGCTTTTGGAGGTTGCTGTCAGGGGGGGGGGGGGGGGGGGCGCCGCTCAGCTTGACGGGTCAGGCCTGTGGAGGGAACAGAACCGAGGGGAGTGAATGGGGGGGGGGGGGGGGGATTCAGTTTAATGGTGGTTGTAGTCGGGACAACAGCGAGGACGTGTGACGACAGAAGGACCCTCTGTCAGTGGGGGACAACGAGGACGAACCCCCCCCCACCGGGGGACGTGCAGTGGTTTGGGCGGTTCACGGGCAGGCCGGAGCGGCTTCGTGGTTCGGATATCTTATCAGTCAGGTGACATGTGACTCATAATTCTGTTGGTCCCACACACACACACACACACACACACACACACACACACGTGACCACTCATCCGTCCACTCACACTCCACTGCTCAGTCATGCTGTGATCAGGGATCTGTGTCCCCCATCTGTCATTTCGCCACAGCAGACACACACACACACACACACACACACACACACACACGTTGGCAGCAGGTTCATCCTCTGATTGGGTGGAGTAGAAGCAGCGAGCAGAAGACCGAGGGGATGAAGACTGGATCCAATAACTGTTGGATTCTACGCTTCAGATGCTCCGGACTCATGCAACACACACACACACACACACACACACACACACACACACACACACACACACACACACACACACACACACACACACACACACACACACACACACACACACACACACGCTACTCTTAGGAACTCATCTCTCAAGAGAAAGCTTCTGTTAAATCCGAGTCCAAATGCACGAGACCAGGAGGAACATCTGGGCCTCACCTTGGTCTTTCCCAGCTGCCACTCCGTGCTGCTGCTGTCGTAGCGGTGCAGCAGCTGGATGCAGCGCCCCCTGTGGTCGTCCGACGCCCCCGCGCCCCGCATCAGCACCTTGTACCTGGGGGACAGGTGAGGGGAACACAGTCATTCTCCAAATGCACAATGAGGCACCTGCAGCTTTGTGACATCAGAACAACGGACGAAGAAAACAACACAAACAACAAACAACACAAACAACTCTGCTGGAGGAGGCGAACCTGGAGCAGAAGTCCTGGAAAGGTCTCCGGACCGGGAAGCCGGCGCGTCGGATCTTCACCGTCTCCAACATGCCAGAGTAGCGGAGCTGGTTCAGGACCAGCGTCTGGTCGAACTGATCAGGCATCTGGAGGCAGATCGATGGAAATGCAACATGTGACACAAATGTGGATATTGATTAACCCACATTGTGATATTGATGAGCAAACAGGAAGGTCCTGTTAAGGTTCCTCTGTCGTGTGGTCGGTGCCATCAGCTGCTCTCACTTCATGGACTAGTATTGAGCGGTGCATTCTGGGTAGAATCCAGGAAGACGTTTTGGATGAAGGTGAATTTATTCAATATTTTGTAGACACACTTTTAAGTGAAAGATGCAGAACTTTAAGAGCTCGGTTTAATGTGACCGTTCATGTTGTTTCTGCGTCATGTAACATCATGACACACACACACACACACACACACGGCACCCCCCCCCGAGAAAGTGCGTCCCACAGCAGCAACGAATCAAAACCCCTCAGAACAACACACACTTGGCCTTGAGGTGCATTATGAGGGCTTCTTTTCCCAGGGACCCCGATCGCCTGGTGACCTCGGTGGTCGTAGGGGTTGGTGGTGGTCTGTGGGGGTCTGGAGGGGGGGGGGTGGTGCTCAGGATAAGAGTGGGCTTTCATAGCCCACTTGTAATGCCCCCTTTATCTCCCCCGATGATGGTCGGAGCGGCTGCGATGAGGCGAGTGGACTGAATGGCGCCCTTTAACCGCCGCGGGGAGCGCCCCATTAGCATTAGCATACGGGCTCATTAGCATACGCGTCCGGGCCGCAGCGCACAAAGCCCAACGGTGTCCGGGCGCTGCCCCCCTGCCTCCTTCTGCCCCCCTGCCTCCTTCTGCCCCCCTGCCTCCATTTCGCTCTGAGTCGACGGGGAGTCAACTTGAAAAAATGTCTTTATTTCACCACAGCGGCGTGAAGGACGTCTGCTGAGACACGTCTCTTTGGTCTCTTTGGTCTCTTTGGTCTCTTTGGTCCCTTTGGTCCATTTGGTCCCTTTGGTCCATTTGGTCCTGTTCTATAGTATTTCTCGTGAGGAATAAACTTCGGCTGCCTGTGGAGGGAATGAAAAGATCCAACTGACATGAATTCAGCCTTTTCATCTCAAATTGAGGGTGAAGGTTGCGATCATCTGCAGAAAGGTTCCCTTGTCCACTAGTTGGCTCTTAGTGGGGTCGTTTAGGAAAGGACGCCTCGCTGAGCGTTTGACCCGTCCATCAGCTGCCGCCAACAACACCTCCGGGTCTGCGGGGGCGTGGAAGCAGGCGCCTTGGGGGGGTGGAGGGGGGGGGGGGGGGCGAGAGGCTTCATTCCGGCCTTCTCAACAGATGACTCCTAAAGGACAACGCAGCGGTGAGGGGGCGTGGCCTCCGAGGCCCAACCTCCCAGCTCCAAGACCCGAGGCATTCAACGGGGACAAAGGGGGGCGCGGGGTCGTCCGTCCCCGAGGGGGGGGGGTTGGTAAGCGACGGGGGAGGGGAAGGAGGGGGGCATGCAAGTCAGAAGCTGCAGAGGTGATCCGCAGCTTCTGGAGGAGGTTCTCAAAGAGTTCAACCAGGTTCCGACGGGCCGAGGAGACTCATCTGGACCCTGTGGGGGCACATTGTCACACAGCAGGAATCCTCATTTCCTTCCATGTGCCTTTGATGCGTGAGAAGACCTTTTTCTCTACAACCATCGAGGTTCTTGCTTTAAACGGACTGAGAGCATCTGAGAGCATCATCCAGGAGCCCAGGACCTGTTGTCCTCTGGGTTCCATCAGCGACACAAAGGGAACCAGCAGAGGTTCCCGAGACAAGAAGCAGATATCGTGAAGAAGAAGCTTCCATCAGCTGCAGAGGAGACCACGGAGCTCCAGGCTCTGCTTTCACAACATCAACAGGAGGAGCCGCCGTGACGGAGGGGGCGGGTCATGTCTCCTCATTATCCAATCATCCGTCAATCATTCTTTAGATGTTTCAGTCAGAGAACAGAAGGACGGCTCAGTTTAACCAGTAGAAAAATAGACAAAAGACACAAACGACTCAAGTCACGAGATTATGAAGAAATGAAAAGCTGCTAATTCTCACATTTCAAGTAAAGGTTCGGTTTGTTTAGTTAATCATTAACTTGCAAAAAAAGTGATTTCCATACAACAGAAAAATCTTTAAATCCCGTCATAAGTCACACAAACCACTGACTGTTATTTCACATCTTTCAGGAGGTAAGAAAAGAGAAATTAAATTAAACAGAAGCTGCTCTCGCCTCATCGTGTCCTCAACAGGAGACGTCACAGAATGAGACTTCTGTCCCCGCTCCATGAAATGTTCTAACTGCAGCAGAGAAGACTCTGAAGAAGTTACAGCTGGTATGATGGAGATCTCTCCTTGTCAACGCGGGTCTCTGCTCATCACACGGCACAGCCAAGCCTCCGCCGGACCCCAAAACCCCCACGCAGCGAGCGGGCACTTGAACGCACCGTTTCCTGTTGAAAGGAGAAGCCTCGGTCTCACCGTGCATTGCAGCTCAGAGCTCCGCTTCCTTCAGGGTTCCTTCAGGGTTCCTTCAGGGTTCCTTCGGTTCAGAGACAACCGGGGAGGAATCAGAAGAAACTTCCCAGAGCTGCCGCCTGTGTCCCTGTGTGTGTGTGTGTCTGTGTGCGTCCTCTCGGCGCACACATTCAACACTCACACTGCCACCACAGAGTCAAACAAAGGCTTTCAGACCCAGAAACTCCACTCCCCCTTTTCTCTGGGTGGAGAGGGAGGGCCGTGGTTGCCATGGCGATGCATCTCCTGCTGAGGCTGATTTGTGTGGGCCACTTGTAGGTCCACAGTGTGTGTGTGTGTGTGTGTGTGTGTGTGTGTGTGAGAGAGAGAAAGCAGGCTGTTAACACTAAGCGCTTTTTGGTGGTCGTGGTCCGATGCCTCATTCCAACACGTCAACTCACGTGTGTATTTACACGCTTACGCGTGTGGACGCATTAGCACACAGACGTCCTCCTCTGAGCGACAGGAAGTGAACGTCTGATTGTGCACGAACGAGAGCTGACAGCCGGTCGATGTATTGATATCTCCACCAACGGGCCACTTACATTCTGCAGGATCCCATCAACACGGCGCCCGGGGGGGAGGGGGGGGGGAGGGGGGCGGGTCATTGTTAGTGCGCTGACCTCCACAACAAAATACAACACGGAGGCTTCTGATGCTCAGAGGCACGTGACACGGAACCGAGAGGGTTTGTGTACATTATCCCCACATACTGCACCAGTTCCTAGGCAACCCATGGGGTCAAAGGGCACCGAAAGGGCAAAGACACTCCTCATTCCTGTCTGCAGCCGGTTGACGGGGGGGGGGGGGGGGCGCACTCACCTTGTGCGTGTTGGGCTTGATGCATCTGATGAAGAAGGGGTTGGAGGTGCTGAGCGTGGCCATCAGCGAGTGCAGGGAATCCTGCAGGAGAACAAACTCTGTTACTGCTGCTGTACTATTACCTTCTCCTACTAGTACTACTGCAAGTACTACTTGGTACTGGCACTACTCATGTGTATGCTCACTATACAGGAAGCAAGGATTGTAGGATGTACAATACCTGCTAATACTAACTCTCTTCTTCCACTAATACCACCACTACTACTACTGCTGCTGCTGCTGCTTGCAGGACTCCGCCCCCAAATGGAGCCCTGCCCACATGGAGCCCCGCCCACACGCGTCCTGGACTCACCTTGAACTGGGTGCTGACGGAGGGCCTCCGGCTCTTGGAGCTGCTCCTCAGGGTGTCCTGTTTGTTTCGGCTGCTCACGTGTTCGAACAAGTCGTAGACGAAGTCCAACCTGAGGTCACATGACCACGGGACGATATTCATGAGAAGCCCACGAGAGTTGATTTACCTTCAGAAGCCCCACTCTGGTGAAGGGTCGTCGGTTTGAATCCCTGCACTAAACCCCGCCTCCTTCTACAGGTGGGATCTACCTGCTCTCCCTCAGCAGGTGGAGGATGTCGTCTCTGAACGTGTCTCTGTTCTTCTCCAGCGTCCCCCTCACGTCGTACACCACCTGGACCACGGGGGGGGGGGGCGACAGAGGCTCAACCACAGGAAGAGGAGGAGCTTCTCCACACAGGCGGCACCATGCTTGAACAGAACCTCACCTCTCCTGCGTAGTGACGCACTCCGAAGTTGTGCACAGCAACACGAGGTTTCACGTAGAAGGAGTTCTTCTGCAGCGAGAGAAAAGAACGGCTTCGATTACAGAGTCACCTGAACTCCAGCTGGGGGGGGGGGGGGGGGGGGGGGGGGGCGTACCGAGTGCTGGCTGTGGAGTTTCTCCAGTAAGGTGGAGTCGGTGGCTTTGGGGAAGTGACTCTCCTCGTTCATCAGCGCCAGGAGGCCCAGTTTCTATGGAAACACAGAGATCATCATCCTCCTCCTCCTCCTCCTCCTCCTCCTCCTCGCACTCCCCTTTCTCCTCGTTCTCCTCCCTTTGCGCCAATTCTGATGTCTTTCTTTTGGTTTACTTTGGTTCAAAGGGACTTAGAGCTGGGTTTGGACCCCCACGGCACACACACACACACACACACACACACACACCTTCTCGATCAGGTCCAGACACTCTCCATTGTCCATCCAGTTGATGTCGACCCAGACCAGGCCTTCCCTGCAGGCCAAATGAAGACCATGAACATGCGTCAGAATGAACACACACAACCATTCATTTTGTTAGAGACACACACACACACACACTATATACACAAGCAAATCTTTGCGTTATTAGGAATATGAAACTTTGAGACTTTGAAACAAACTCGTGTGGAATCAGAACATCTGGCAGAGAAGCTCCTCCATGAACAGAACACTGTGGACCTACTTGTTGTACTCCAGCTGCTCCAGAGAGAAAATGTGCTTGTTGAAATATTCCTGAAGCTTCTCATTTGCATAGTTGATGTTGAACTGCTCAAAGCGGTTGACCTTTGGGGAACAAAGAGGAGGCAGAGGGGGGGGGGGGGGATAATGAGAACAATAATAACAATGAGGTGCAATTACTGTAGAATGAGAATATGAGTGAGGGATTATATTTAATTGAATTCAGTTCAGATGAATAAAACCTCTATTGATGGATATCACACTGAACCCCCCCCCCCCCCCCCCTCCCAGGTCGATCTGTCAAACACACCTGGAAGTTCTCGAAGCCGAAGATGTCCAGGATGCTAATGGAGCGGAAGTCCTCGGGGCCCCGGATGCGCTGGTTGAGTCTGCAGATGATCCAGTTGAAGCAGCGCGAGTAGAGCGCCATGGCCATGGAGTCCCTGGAGTCCACGGCCTGCACGGGACACGTCACACACATGGACACAAGGACCTCCTGCCTACCCCGACCCCCCAGAAACCTGGCCCCTGCAGGCTCACCTGCTCCACGGTGAGCGGGGTGGAGATCATCTCGCCCCTGAGGATCATGGAGCGGTGGGTCAGCACCTCGGCCAGCTGATCCGGGTTCAGCCCCAGGAGGTCGGAGGTCCGGCTCAGAGCTGCTGACGGAATGTATGTTAGAGGACCACCTGATTGTGACATCATCATAACCACTTCATAAGCGACCATGAAGAGGACTGAGGGAGGCGCAGACTGAGGAGAAGACCCCCCCCTCACCTGACTTGGAGGAGACCTGCGCTCCTCCGGCCGTCATGAACTCGATGTTCCCGGCGTGGAGGACGGCGGCCAGGAGGCGCAGGATCTCCCCGATGTTCTCCTCCGTGAACTGCATCGTCCGCATTGCATTCTGGGAACGCGCAGAGCCGCACACAGAGAGGAGGAGGAGGAGGAGGAGGAGGAGGAGGAGGAGGAGGGAGACGCCGATGAGAAGGACTGAGGTGAGTTTGTGTGAAGATGTCCGTGTCTGCGCATGAAGCCGACCTGAACAGCCTGGAAGGTGCCGCTGTCGTTGATGGTGGAATCAGAGAGACAGCTGGACCCCCTCAGGTAGTGGAAGGTGTCGGGGGGGGTCAGTGAGAAGGCCTCTGCAACACACACACACACACGTTGGAGGTGTCCTGGAGGTTGGATCCTCCGAGGCTCAGCAGCACTCACCTCTCTGCTGGCTGTTGGTTCCTGCCAGCAGCGCGTAGAAGATGTGGTAGTTCCTCTCTCCTGGGTTCTGTCGGACTACTCGGTTCTGATGGGAAGGATTCAGACCTCATGTTCACACGTTCACGGCGGTCTCAAAGAGGTTCACGCGCATCTCCTGCTTGTTCAGATCAAATGCTTCATAACATCAGACCAGCATTTATGATGCTTTGGTGGCTTCTAGAAGTTTGGTCTTTACTTTCAACACCTGGAAGATACTTTTTGGTGGAATGTCCCTTTAAATGCAAATGGAAGGAGTCTCACCTTTTCTAGAAGGTCTGGGGGGGGGGGGGGGGGTTGAGTCAAGGCCAACAACGTGAGAGTGAAGAAGAACAAGAGCCAACAGATAATATCTTTAATCCTCCTGCACATGGTGCCCCTCAAAGCTCTAGAGCTTCCTCCTCCTCCTCCTCGGGTCTTAAAGGATACAGTCCACGATGCGCCCCCCCTGGATGTTGCCCTTCTGGCTAAAGTGCAGCTGGACAAACTTCCCGAAGCGGCTGGAGTTGTTGTTGTAGACCGTCTTGGCGTTTCCAAAGGCCTCCATGATGGGACTGTTAGGGGGAGGGGGGGTGAAGGGGGGGGGGGGGGGGGCGTTAACCAGGCAACTGAAAAAGAGGGTTCTTCATATATTAAAAGCATAAAAACGGTCACCTGCTCTGCAGCAGCGACTCCTCCACGTGGGACGTCCCGTCTCTGGAGGACACCTCCAGGGAGTGCTGACTCATGGCCGACAGGAACTTCAGGATCAGCTTGGTGCTCTCCGTCTTCCCGGCGCCGCTCTCTCCACTGGGGGGGGGGGCACACCAGTGAGTTACTAGAAGTGGCATTATGACCCGGACCAACATGGCCACTGGAAGCTTCACATGTTTTAGAACTGATGAAGGAACCTTCAGATGTTTCCCTTCTGGTTTCAACTGGAGATTTTCAAAGATGACAAAATGATTTTAAATGAATCTTTGATTCGTTGAATTGTGTCGAGAATCACTGCCAGGCATCATGGGAAATAGTGAGGGACAAATAGTCCATCCCGTGACCACTAGATGGCGCACCAGGACACCAGGAGAATGAGCCGTTAGAAGCCCAAGGTGCATCATGGGAGTTCAGTTACATTCAAAGCTTCAGTCACACACAGAGACGAGAGACCAGAACCACAACGAGCAACAAAAGAGTCCAAATAGAAAACATATTATTTACTTCTGTGGTTTCATAAGAACTCTGCTGGGTTTCTGAGCTTCAGGATCCAAATGTATTTTCCACTTAGTGGGAAATCGTCAGGTGGAATATTGATGTGAAGCATAATGTGTTTAAAGGGAGAACCTCATGTTTGTTTTAGCTAAGCTGTGTAAATAAAGTTCACCCTGAATGTGAGGCGTTAGCCGCGTAGCACGATCGCTACCAGCAAGGTAAACTCAGGGGACAGATGTTCTGACAGATGTTCTGAGCTTTGGGTGGTTAGCGCCTTTGATACAGACCTTTGTAGCTTTTTAACACGTCAATGTGTTATTATCCGTTGGCCTATTTATAGATTCTCATGCATATGTTGAAATAAAAGCTGTAACAAAACTTCCTCAGATGGAAATTGGCTCAATTTCTTTTCAAGTCTTTGTCCATAAAGAGACCTTTAATTCATTCATTCATTCATCATGGAATAAATAGTCTGAATAAATTCATACATCCTCTCTTCCTGGATTTAATATAAATGATTTAAACACGTATATGTGGAACATATTCTTCCATAAAAACATGAATGTATAGAATATATATTTACATTATACTTTATTACTTTTCTGCCCCCTCGTGGCTTTAAAGTTTGGCTGGATTCCTCTTTATGACCCCCCCCCCCCCCCCCCGCTATCGGCTATTTTGGCCCAGGAGAGGGCAGGGAAAGTCCTCTCTTAGGTAAGAAAGGAAGACCCCCCCCCCCTCTGTGCTTCCTGTGTTGGGGGGGTCTTCATCGCAGAGCTCGTTTAAAAGAATGCTGAATGACTTCTCAAACTAAACAGGAGCTCGCCGTTTGTACTAATCCCCCCCCCCCCCCCCCCCCCCCACAGGCAGGAAGGAGGCAGCCTTCAGTGGAGCGTGTTGGATAAACCCCCCCCCCCCCAGCTCTGGGCCTTTTGTACCGAGGAGCAGAGCCAAAGGGTCTCTGAGCGGGGGGGTGTGGGGGGGGGATTGAAAGTGAGACGCGGTAAGAGAAAAAAAGGAATCCGTCTACACGAGTCTAAGGGGGGCAATTTAAATGGGGGGGCGTGGGGGGGGGGGGGGGGGGGTGTGATTGAAACCAGAAGTTTTACGTTATTGCCTCAATTTATTCGAGGCAATAAAAGAAAAACAAACACAAACAGAAAGGTTTCAATCATGTTTCACTTAAACCAACATGGGGAGGAATCTATCCTTCTCACCATGGGGGGGGGGCTCTATGTGACCCCCGGATGCCTGAGTAATTACCGAGGGTGGAGAGTCTCGAGTCTGCCCTCACACCCTCCTCTGGGGTCGCGGGGTCGGGGCAGAATGCAGGCTCCAAGGGGGGGGGGGGGGGGGGCAT
Source organism: Pungitius pungitius (assembly GCF_949316345.1). Classification (NCBI taxonomy): domain Eukaryota; kingdom Metazoa; phylum Chordata; class Actinopteri; order Perciformes; family Gasterosteidae; genus Pungitius; species Pungitius pungitius. Next base: position 1,277,739 of record NC_084914.1, read on the forward strand.
AGGGGTCTCAGACAAAACAGCAGCCAGTCAAAGCAAAGTCAGCCCATGAAATCTGATTTTATTGTAAATGAAAAAGCTGCAGGAACAAAAGGGAAATAAACAAATATGTTTCATTCCAACTGGGGGGCCGTGGAGCTTTAAAAGGAGTCGCCCCCCTGCTGGTCACCACGCAGAATGCAGCCCTGATTCACTGGGAAACTGAAGGGTTGAAATGTTCAAACTTCAAATAAAAAACACCAACTGTGGACCCGAAGCTTTTCTAAAATAAAACGTATTCAGCGAAACGAGAGAAACCACGTGAAGCGTCAGAAGGAGGAGCTGTGGATGAGAACTGGACTCCTTCCAGGTTCTTCGTTGGCGGTTGAGCACAAGCTCCTGCTGATATCTGCAGTTAAAACCCGAGGGGGGGGGGGGGGGGGGTCATTAAAATCATGTGGCTGGACGCAAGGCAGGTATCTGCATTGGTGAAAAGGCAAAGTGGCCTTAATGAGCAGATGTGTTGTGTTAGAGCTGCTCCCCTCCTCCTCTTCCTCCTTCTTTCCCTCCATCTTCCTCCTCTTCCTCCTTCTTTCCCTCCATCTTCCTCCTCTTACTCCTTCCTTGCTCCTCCTCCTCTTACTCCTTCCTTCCCTCCTTCCCTCCCTCCTCCTCCTCCTTGAACCACCGATCCAATGAGAAGGAGCTTCCTGTCCTGCAATTTAAATCCCTTCCTCCCAGTAAGCGATCGTTTCTCCGTCTGGGGGGGGGAGGGGTTACATGATTTAGGAGCGGGCGCTCTGAGGCGGCTGTGGGGTTTTCGGGGGGTCCGATGGGGGGGCGAGTGTGTGTGTGTGTGTGTACTGAGGCAGCTGTACTCAGACCCTCCAGAATCTATCGCGTCTGATAAAAGTTTGCTATTGGAACGCCCCCCCCCCCCCGTCCCCCCATCCCCCCCCCCGTCCACCGCCCACAGACAAAGTTGTTGTTCTACGATTGGAGAACTTTGGAGACCTTCTTCTGTCTGCAGCTCCTCGGCCTCGTAGCTGGAGGGGGACAATTAGCTTGTTACCCACTTAGAGGCCGTAAAGGTTTAAAAGCAACACTCGATGGTGCAGAGCAATAAACACTCCTTCGTCTTCTGAGAGACTTCTGAAGGACCAGGTTTGGGCTGAGACAGCAAGTCAAAGGTCACGGCTGTGGTCTGTGGTGTCCCCCCCCCCCCCCCCCTCCCTTTGCCTCAAGGCCCCCGCTCCTCCGTCATGGAAACACCACGCAACCAAACCGCTGCCTGGCTCTTAAAGCTGCAGGTCCTCCAGCACGGGGAGCTAGTCCAGGTCCTCCCAAGGAGAACAGGCTCCGAGGAGGAGCAGCAGGAGTCAGGAGGACAAACAGGAAGCAGGTCCGTCCTCCGGGGACAGACGGGACATGTTTGTGCCCCCCCCCCAGGTTTTTAAAAGTGAGTGAAGCCGGTAGAGTGTGGATCATGTGACGTTTTAGGGCTGATTCCACCAATCAAATGGAAGCAAACTCACCGTGAATTCTCACAACGAAGGAGACATGTGGGTCTCATTACCCACAATGCCAATGGAACCAGGCTGTAAAATAATGCCTGCAAATTGCCCGCCCCCCCCTTAAATGTCTTATTCTTCTTAACTATGCAAGTTTGCTGACCTACTGGAGCTTGAACCACGAGTGTCAGTGAACCTTCTGTCCGACCCGTGACCAGAGACAGGAAGCACTATGGGGGGGCCGGGGGCTGCAGCATTTTAATCAGATTAATTGGTTGATTTTCTTCTTTGTTCTTCCATAAAAGTCTTCCCTTCACTCCGTTTTAACACCGCAACGTCCCCAAAGGACAGATCAAAGTATTCTGGACACCTCAAGGACCACAAACAGTTCCTAGAGTCGAACACTGTGAGGTCTCTGCTGAATGGAGGGGGGGGGGGGGGGGGTCTGGGGGGGGCGGGGTATAGATATTATCCTTCCTCCCGTGTAAAAATAACTGCTATTGAAGTCAGGGAAGAGAACGCGTTCGTCTGTGTGGTGAAACAATGGAGAAGGATGTGAAAGTCGTCCAGTGAGAGAGGAAGAGTGTGTGTGTGTCTGTGTGTCTGTGTGTGTGTGTGTGTGTGTGTCTGTGTGTGTGTGTGTGTGTGTGTGTGTCTGTGTGTGTGTGTGTGTGTGTGTGTGTGTGACGCCGATCCTCAGAGCTGCAGCCAAACTGGCCTTGAGACTTGAAACCGGATCAAAGTGTTTGGCACACTGAGGGGGGGTGGTGGGGGGGTGTGGGGGGGGGAAGCGGTCAGGAACCCACCTGATGAGCACGCACTGGTTCTGCAGCCTCTTCCACAGCGAGCGGAGGCACTCGTTGGCCACGGCGAAGATGTGCGGGGAGATCTCGCCCAGGTGGTGGCGGCTGTAGGCCTCCATGGTCGGCCGGTCGTAGAGGCCGGCGAGGGGCTGGTACGGGTTCACCGCCGCCAGGATGGAGCCGACGTAGGTCTGTGGAGCAGGAAGACCAAGTGTCAGGAACCAGGGAAACCAGGTGGTGCAAGGTGGGCTTTCAGAGCAGAAGCACAGCATCCCTTGAGGCCAAAGGCTACATGATCATCCAGCTCATGGACAGAAGCAGCCAGTCATGGGGGGGAGGGGGGGGCACACGGTAAATCACCAAACCGTCACCGGTGAAATCTCAGCAACGTCCAACCCATTCCACCTTGTTCCCCCCCCCCCCTCAAAGAGGCTTCTTCTTTCAAAGAACAATGAGAGAAGCTTATAGTTCTTCGCACATAGAAGGGAGGACATGTCCGTCTCCATGGAACCTGAGAGGACGTCCCCACCTGTCCGTCACTCTTCTGCCTCTGGCTTCAGCCCCACCCAGGAGGATCTCACACGCTTCTGACCCCCCCCCAAAGAGGCCGTCTCCCATTTATTGTTATTCCTTCATTACTGGGGAGTGGAATCTTACTAAAACAAGCAGGCAGCTTAAAACACAGGACTCCCCCCTCATTAAGAAGAAGCCACAACAGATGAATTGGTGGTGGGGAGGGAGGAGGGCGGAGGGGGGGGGGGGGGGGGCGCTGAGGTGAACCCGTGTGCAGAGTTCTGAAGGGGAGAAATTACAGCCAGAATGAGGATAATTGGGTTAATGGGCATGAAAGGAATACCAGCAATAAACCCCCCCCCCCCGGTGCTCGGCTCAGGAGGCCAAAGCAGCCCGATGTGCTGGAGGGAGCTTCTTTATATATATATATATATATATATAAATATATATATATATATATATATATATGGACTTTGTAACTCTGACTTCTCTGAGAAGAACTTTTCTATAACGGTGCACAGAAGCAAAAAGAACCTGAAGCAGCTTGTTTCAAAAACTTCACCCGGAAGCGTCCCGATGTATTGAAAGCACACAGGGGAGAGGGGGAGGGGGGTGAGGAGGGAGGGGGGAGGGGGGGTGAGGGGGTAGGGGGGAGGGGGGGGGCTGTGTGACCGGCGGTGATGGATGGCGAAGGCAGTCGGGTTCAGACAGAGGTGTAATTCTGCTTTTTGACTTTACTTAAAGATACAGACACATAAAAACATTACAAAGGTTTAAGCATGTTCTTCATGTAACACGATTATAAAACATCGTGTTTCACATTCACATCATCACACAGCGTTAGAAAGGTTGTAGAAGAAATGAAGGTGGCATCATCTCACTGACTCACATCCAGCCGCCATGCAAATCAATTTGAATGGCGGTTGAACTGAAGACATTTACATGACAAATGACACTCCACCTCTACACCTCCACCTCCACACCCCCACCTCCATCTCTACACCTCCACACCCCCACCTCCATCTCTACACCTTGACCTCTCCATCTCTCCACCTCCATCTCTACACCTCCACACCTCCACCTCTCCATCTCTCCACCTCCACCTCTACACCTCCACACCTATAGTATTTAGGAGACCTACGAGAGACCCTGGGGGGGGTTCTACTGGAAACCCTCTGCTAATGAAAGGTCATCAACGTCCTCTCAGACTGTTCACTTCGATTGATCTGAGAATGAAGAAGTGCGTTTCGCCGTCGATGCTGACGGAGGAACCGGAGAACCGAGCGAGGAACCTGCCCAAAGATCTCAGAGATGAATGTGCCGACAGGGAAATGAAGACCAGATGGAAAAAAAGAAAACAGAACCTGGAGGATCAAAGAGCTCTGCAACCTGCCTGACTGATGGCAGGAAAGGTCAGTGACTGGGGGGGGGGGGGGGCGGAGTGACCGTGTCACCAGGACAAATTCCTCCATTTGTTATTCCTGGCAATAGGTGTTTAAGTGAGGTGCATTGTGGGTGTTCTTATTCTATCACGTAGCAACCTGACAGCATTTAAGGAACCTTCTGGTTTCTCTTATTGTAACGATGAGAGAGAACAAGACGAGTGAAGATAAAGTGCTTCCTTTCAGCGCCCACATGACCCCTGGTGACCCCCGGTGACCCCCGGTGACCCCCGGCCCGTCTCTGGCCGCGTGTGTCCGCTGTTCGTGGGGCCTTCAGCGCCGTCTCCCAGCCGTAGAACCCGGGCCCTCAAACCGGGTTCCACACTAGTCCTTTAACAGATGGGGTCCAAGCAAGAGCCCAACAAGAGGCCGACATGCTAAACACTAAACCGTCTTTGTCTCGCCTCTCTCGCACACTTAAAGACACAAACAAACCAAAGCCACGCCGCCTCGGGCCGGAATCTGGACTCACAGGAAGTGTGACCCAGAAAGGAAATGACATCACGAGTCGTTTGGCGAAGCCTCGATTCTCCACATCTGACAATCATCACGATATAAAAGGTCCTTCTGTGTGTCCAAAGAAATGTGTGTTGTTTTATGTTATGAAGGATATCTGCTGCGGGGGAGGGGAGGGGAGGGGGGGGGGGTGGGGACATGCAGTCGCACTTCTGAAATGAAACATGTGGGATAGAAAGTGACTTTCAACACGACGTCATCGACGCGAGTTTGGAACAAAACGGATTCAGGTGCAGAAGTCGAGCGGATGGGTCAGAAGGTCACTCGTCCACCGGCTCAGTCCTGGGGGGGGTTGAGTCCGCCAGACAGCAAACTGAGCCGAGCGAGTCGTCTATGAATGGGATTGGGGGGGGGGCTTTGAGCAGGTGTGTGTGTGTGTGTGTGTGTGTCAGCTGACTGGGGGCCATGAAGCAGAAGTTACTGTGAGCGGTTCGTTGAACACGTTTCTCCCGCTGAACTCTCTGCTGAACAGAATAAATCACATGATAGGGCTCAGTGACCCCCCCCCCCCCCCCGTGTGGCTCCGCCCTGATGCTTCTAACAGTACGTTATGAACTAGTTTCAGATCTAAATACGATTCAGAGAACTTTGTCTCTTTAAAGAAGAGAAGGAAGCCGTTTGTCTGCTGGATGGAGTCAGCAGGGGGGCTCTGAGGAATTCCAGGGCCTCTGACAGGTTATGACACGGGGGCCCCTTTGCTCTGATGCGTTTGATTTCACGCACCGGCTCGTCACCTCACCTTTCTTCTCCCCCCCCCCTCAGGGGCTTTTCTGGGATTTAGGAGCTCAGGAACTTTAGCTGAGAACTATGAACTCAACATGTCGCCTCCCCGAAACCCGGTGAGGCGAAAACTCTCCTCCACGGATCCAATGACACAACACAACGTGTCCGGAGGGGGGGGGGCTGGACCGGCTGAGGCTAAAACAAGCGTCCTCTGGAAGGTCTCACAGTCAGATATGTGGGGTCCAGACGTTTGGTTCATGAGGCGCGTTGCTGTGGACCAAAGTCAACACAGTTATTTAAACATTAGTGAAACGACGCGAAGCTTCAACCTCCATCAAGCAGCTTGAGGCTGCTTGTGTTGACTGGGGGGGGGAGGGGGGGGGGGGCTCTGTTTGACCTTCTGTTGGGAGGTCGTTGTGAGAGAGATATCACTAATCGCAGGGGCTCATGAGCTTACTATTAGAAATTTCATTGGAACCTCGCACCTCCCAAACAGAGAGGGGGGGGGCACTGCATGGGGCGGGGGGGGGGGCAATCGCCTGTGATGAATTGATTGGATAATTTCCACCATACGGAAGCCTTCAGATGCGATTAAAGTAACGAGATGGTCAAAGGTCACTGCAGGGAAGCACAGAGGCGCCTTTGTTGTCGGTTTGCTGCTGGGTCAGATTTGTTTGTCAGCAGTTGGGGGGGGGGGGGGGGGGGTATCCTCCATGTTCCTTTGTGTCTTACTGTAGTCCTTCATGTAGGTTTCATCGAGTCAGCAGCAACAGAGCAGCTTTGTTAGCTCATTAGCTGCCGTGTAAAGCAGAACAATGTGGAATACATTACATTTCATCACCCTGTTAGTAGCAATAGTGTAACTATGCGCTAAATGCTAACAGTGCTAACACGTTACTTCTAACCCCCCCCCACCTCCCCAGAACACAAAAAAAGGCTGGTTTATGCTGGACCGAAGTGAACCTTAACCAAAGCATTGTCACATTTGAATCACATTTAGCATTTATTGTTTTAAAGTTTCAAGGGCACAAACCAGCTCAGATTACCGAGATATTCATTTAATTTGTTGTGATCTTGTGACATTTGATGCAATTTCTGCATCTATCAACATATTTATCATACAGTGACGATCTGATCGGCTCTGTAAACTGCTTTGAGAGTCAATAATCATAAAATGTTGAGCATGAACATCGTGCTGCATTGAAGAAAACCTGAAACTAGAGACTGAGACCATAACCTCATGTTTACAATGTTTACTGAGGGAATAAATCAAGAGAGAAGTAGAGTCATTTCCTCATAGACGTCTATGGGAGCAGAGGAGTCGCCCCCTGCTGGTCACTAAACAGAAGTAGAGTCATTTCCTCATAGACGTCTATGGGAGCAGAGGAGTCGCCCCCTGCTGGTCACTACACAGAAGTAGAGTCATGTCCTCATAGACGTCTATGGGAGCAGAGTCGCCGCCCCCTGCTGGTCACTACACAGAAGTAGAGTCATTTCCTCATAGACGTCTATGGGAGCAGAGGAGTCGCCCCCTGCTGGTCACTACACAGAAGTAGAGTCATGTCCTCATAGACGTCTATGGGAGCAGAGTCGCCGCCCCCTGCTGGTCACTACACAGAAGTAGAGTCATTTCCTCATAGACGTCTATGGGAGCAGAGGAGTCGCCCCCTGCTGGTCACTACACAGAAGTAGAGTCATTTCCTCATTGACGTCTATGGGAGCAGAGGAGTCGCCCCCTGCTGGTCACTACGCAGAAGTAGAGTCATTTCCTCATAGACGTCTATAGGAGCAGAGGAATCTCCCCCTGCTGGTCACTACACAGAAGTAGTCATTTCCTCATAGACGTCTATGGGAGCAGAGGAGTCGCCCCCTGCTGGTCACTACACAGAAGTAGAGTCATTTCCTCATAGACGTCTATGGGAGCAGAGGAGTCGCCCCCTGCTGGTCACTACACAGAAGTAGAGTCATTTCCTCATAGACGTCTATGGGAGCAGAGGAGTCGCCCCCTGCTGGTCACTACACAGAAGTAGAGTCATTTCCTCATAGACGTCTATGGGAGCAGAGGAGTCGCCCCCTGCTGGTCACTACACAGAAGTAGAGTCATTTCCTCATAGATGTCTATGGGAGCAGAGGAGTCGCCCCCTGCTGGTCACTACACAGAAGTAGAGTCATTTCCTCATAGACGTCTATGGGAGCAGAGGAGTCGCCCCCTGCTGGTCACTACACAGAAGTAGAGTCATTTCCTCATAGATGTCTATGGGAGCAGAGGAGTCGCCCCCTGCTGGTCACTACACAGAAGTAGAGTCATTTCCTCATAGACGTCTATGGGAGCAGAGGAGTCGCCCCCTGCTGGTCACTACACAGAATGCAGCTTTAACTCATTCTAAAGAACTGGAGGTCGTCACCTCTCCCCGATGGTCTCTGGAGACCCAAAAAGACCTTCAAAGCTTTTTTCATGTTCTCAGGAGGTTTACCTGAACACCTACAAGCACACTTTGATGTGTAAAAGACACAACGTTCTCCTTTCTTTTCTTACATGGACAAACATCTTTAAAAACCTGCCTCAGCTTGTTGGAAACAGAGACGAAGCCCGAGCAGAGTAAACCCATGTGAGCGTAGGATCAGAGAGACAAGCCGTCCTTTTTAGATGCCCAAATGAGCCCGACCCACATGATCAGAACCCAGCTGCTCACACACCTGGAAACAACCCTCCTGCATCACTACTGCACAAAGCCATTCAAGCAAAACAATCAATACCTTCAGCATGAAAAAGAGATTGGGGCTTTATAATGAAACATTAGAAGCTGTAGCACTACTTTAGTTAATGCTGAATGGAATGTTGACTAATAGCAGCTTCTAAAACCATGACTCTCTCAAAAGAGATCAGAATGTTCTTTTAGAAAAAATGTCACAATAATAATTACCAAAAGGGTTTTATTTATGGGCACTTATGCTGTATTCATGCTACAATCTTTGAAATAAGAAATAAAAAGGCAGTCACTGTATTTTATTGTGAAAAACCCTCTGTCTGCAGTGTCCTGTACGTTGTGTGGTTCTGCTGTTCTGACTTCACGGGAAGCTGTTTGTTTTCACATGTTTCAGATTCCATGTTTTTTAATAAGAAAACAGGAAGTCATAGTTTTCTAAATCTGATTAAATCTGTGAATGATATTCAATTGAGACTCATTTTGAATGTTCAGACAACAACGTGATCCATTCTAATTTAATTACACATTTATTTGTGTTTATTCTCGGGTATTTGCTCCAATCCCTTTTCTCATTTCTTCATTTTGTTTTGTTTGGTTTTTTTTTCTAGTTGGTTTTCCTTCTTAATAGTCTTGTTAAAATCAAATCTGCAACTTTGAACCTGCTCCCCTGATTGAAGCGTGATGACAGCAACACTGATATCAGCGTGTAGACTCACGTAGATGTGTCTCTGCTGGTAGCGCAGGAAGAGGTTGTGCATGATGGCGCCGTCGTGAAGGTCCTCGAGGGCCGACATGTCCTCCACCCCTCGGATGCTGCTGTGGTGCATGGGCTGCACCTTCTGCCTGCTGAGGGCATTCTGCTTGTAGGTGAACACCTGCACCAGAGAAGGGAAACAAGGTCACTCAAACAGCTCAGAGGATCCAGCGGTTCAACAATGGTCGACTTCGAACAAACGCTGAAGGAAGCCGACGTCACGGTCACCTTCCATCCGTCCACCGCTCAGAAACACTTCCTACCGAGGGGGAGGAGAGACGGACCCACCTGTGTTTTATCTACCCAGGAGAACTCATCATTTACCTGATACAAGTCTTATTTCACTAAGACCAACAGATGTGTCATGAACGAACTGGAGGTCACACACGACCCGTTCCGTGACCTTTAACGGTCTCTGTCAGGTTCAGGACCGGATGGTGGTTTGGGTTCAAATAACCACAGAAGTGTTACTGAATAACTCAAGTTAAGGGCACCCCCCCCCCGCGGGGCTTGTATGAAGCGAGTCGCTGACCCGTTGTGACGGAGCGTCTGAAGTCTTTCTGAAAGCTGCTCTCTGTCTAAAGAGGCAACCCCCCGCCCCCCCGTTCCTCACATTCCAGCTGCAGAGACGCTTTGGGAGGAAACGTCTTTGGGATAAACACGGCGCGGTGGTCATCAGGGCTGCGTTCTGATTGGTTCATAGCTGTGAGCCTGTGGAGCTGCTGTCAGAGACGAGATGCAGCGTCAGACCTGTTAGACCGGGTCCTCCGCCCTGTTTACAGTCAACGTGGTCTGAGGGCCTCCAGCCATAAACACACCTCCGCCTCAGCATCGAAGGGGGGGGGGGGGAGGTTTGGCAGTTGGGTGGAGCACGTGGACCAGGTGCAACTTCACGTAAGTGGTGTCAAAGAACGTCAAACACACGGCAGAGTGCCAAGAGCCCATGATGTCACCGCTTGTCCCTTCTTCAGAACCAAGAGGCCGAACAGCGATAAACTCAGCCAGTTGGGACTTGCCCCCCCCCCCCCCCCGTTAGTCACTGGCAGTGTTCACAGCGTTACAGTTCGTCCTTTGGCTTTGTCCTCATCAGGTCTCTAACTAAGGTCCAGTAGCCCGCTTCACGCCAAATAAAAGAACACAAAGCCGCGAAGGGGCCCCGCTGACGCTAAGCCTAGCGACAGATGCTAACGGGAGTAAATCCCTGTGAAACAAAGCCATTAGACAGCTTCATGAGGGGGGGGGGGTCGCAGCCCCCGGGATCAGCAGGATCTGTTCCTGGATCAGTCGGGACACGGTTTGTTGTTGTTGCTTTAAGTGAATTCACGTTTAAGTTCAGGCGATTAGACCAGGAAGGATTAACTAGTGCGGATTACTGGAGGCCGATACTCGGGTCCCGATACTGAAACGTGATTTAGATCGGCTCCATGCGGCTTTCATTCATTGAGCTAAATACCTGCTCCTTGGTTACGTAGAAAAGAGGCCAAATCAAATCATTCTGTGGGACGTCGGATTCTTTCTCAGAGCTGAAGCCAACTTTATCGCTAATTCCACCCTGACAAATGTCATGTGACCTCCTCCCCGATGTCACAGCCCCGGTGCAAACAACTGCAACATCTAGACCGACATAGACCGACAGGGACCGACGTAGACCGACAGGGACCGACATGGACTGACAGGGACCGACAGGGACCGACATAGACAACATAGACCGACGTAGACCGACATAGACCGACATAGACAACATAGACCGACGTAGACCATCAGGGACCGACATGGACTGACAGGGACCGACATAGACAACATAGACCGACGTAGCTCGACGTAGACCGACAGGGCCTGACATAAACTGACGTAGACGACATAGACGACATGGACCCACGTAGACTGTAAAGCTGTCGGCGTGCGGGGGGAGCTGTGGGCCTGACGTTGGGGGGGGGGGGGGGGGGGCTCTCGTCTTGCTCAGGTTTCACTGTTTTTGACTGTGGGACAATGCAGCGGGAGATGAAAGCGGATCCAAAGCGCAGCTGCTGCACTTTGACCATGATGACGGAGGAGGATGGAGGGGGGTGGGGGAGCTACCTGAGTAAGAGTACGACATAATGAAGAGTTATTCATATTTTGTGTTGTTAGACTCTAACAAACACAGGTCTGCTTATAATCTTTATTGAGGGCCGATTCCTTCCTTCTGGGTTTTATATGTACCGTATGAACTGTAAGTGTGGATCCAAACCACACACACCTGTACCTGCTTTATTCAAGGACACACAAAGTGGGTGGCGTCTGTCTCCGGTTACACACAACAGATGGCTGGCAGACACACACACAGACACACAGCGAGACAGAATAGACACGCGTCAACAGACACACACTCATTTACATCTTGAGCTCAGGACTCTCCCAAAGCGAACACGCGGTGCACACGGGTCGGTTCCAGGGATCGAACCCGTGACCCTTCTGTCCCAGAAGGTCCCGTCCCGAGAGGCTCAGGGGGGGGTAGAAGGAGTCATGAGCTAATGCTCATATTATTAATACGTCCCTTAATTTGTCAACCCCCCCGAGAGAGAAGCAACAAAGACAGAAGAAGAGCGAGATATTTACAGCAAACAAAGGAGTTGACCGAGGGAGGAGGAGACAAAAAAAACAAAGCCACAGATAATAGAAAAAAAATGAGAAGATGAGATGGAAAGAAGAGTGAAGGAGAGACTTAATGAGGCAAAGAGAGCGAGAAAGAAGATTTATCAAGGAGGCAGACAAAAGAAAGGAGACAAAGGAAAGAAATGAGGAAATGAGGTAAGGAGACAACAAACTGTATGCTAACATCAGCACGCTAACATTAGCTCATTGTTCCTCCTCATGGAGTCACATGATGAGCACGTCGTGAGGGGACGAGGACGCCCAGCGAGATGAAGGCAGGAGATAAGACGCCTTAATCTGCAGGACGATACTGCCGACTCGACTCTAAATCCCTCTCCTGGGGGAGACAGGGACCGAGGAGGGGGGGGGGGGGGTAAATCCCCCCCGAGCTGTAACCCACTCAGGTTGTTGTTTGCCAGCTCAGTAAAACACTCACTTAAACTCATCCAAGTCCTCGCTGCATATTAACGCCACATGGCGTGGGCCAGAGGAGCAGCCAGCGGTCTCAGAAGATACAAGGTCCAACCCCCCCCCGGCGTACGGGGTTCAGGGGATGCGGCGTGTTGACCCCCCCACCCCCACGAGGGCCAATAACGAAACAAAGAGCGAGACCGAAACAACAACGACTATCGGGTCATTGTCTCACGGCGTGTTTTCATCCTTCAGGCGTTGAGGTCACATGACTCAAACATCACCTGCGTGAGACCTCACCTGAATATACTTTGTTGGACAGGAAGCAAGGAGCCGAGGCCCTGAAGTCAAAATGTAGGTAGAAAAGCTCAGGAAAGGAGGAGAAGAAGGTCACAGGAAAGGTTCTCACCTGGCCGTAGTCCGTGGCGAAGGCCACCACCCCCCCGGAGCACGAGGACACAGTGGTGGGGAGGTACTGCTCGTCCTCCCGTAACCAGACCCGGTCACCCTGCAGGGGGAGAACCACTCGTTAGGAAGACGGGTCTGAACGAGGGACGAGTGAATATTACGATGAGTGATAAATATAATAATATGATGCATTTGATATATAATAAATATGAAAAGCTGGTACTGCGCTTCAGGAGAAGGACCTCCAAAACCTCTGAAAGTCTCCAGCCCTCAAACCCATGTGGTGCTCGTTACCCGCCGGCTATACGTCGGCGTCGCTTTCCTCTGTGACCAATCAGAGGCCCCCGGCTGTGGAGGCCTGTGGCGTGCTGGGTTTCAGAGACCTGCACCCAGGAGGCCGTGAACCTGCATGTTTGATGCTTGTTGGCAGAGAACCTTCATACCGGCTGACCTTTGGAGCGTTTTCCTCCCGACCAACAGCTGGATATTTCATCACCCCCCCTCCCCTCCCGACCCCCCCCCCTGCTCTGTGAAATGAGCGGAGAATGTGAGGAATTCAGGGTGAAGGTCTGACTGCTGGAGCTCTGGTGTTCTGTGGACCTCCAGTAAAGTTAGTGTTGCTTTGTCCATGAGTCCATCGGTTCCTTCAGGACATCGTGGACCAGATCGGTGTCGTTCACCCCAGGAGCTCTGCATCCAGTGTGCAGAAGACCCGGTGCCCCCCCCCCCCCCCGATGTGCACTCCCTCCCAATCACATGTGTCGCTGTCTGTTAGCGTGACAAGCTAATGCTATCGGGGGGGGGGGGGGGGTAAACACTGCACCTTTGTGAGACGGCTTTCTGAGCCGGGTGGGGGGGCTCAGGCCTGCTGAGTCAGCAGTGGATCATGGGGGGGGGGGGGGGGGTGGGGCGGCGTGTTGTTTCAAACCCTCTGTGAAGAGGAGAGGATTCCAGAGGCCCTCTGATCTCCTGCAGATCAGACCAATGACCACAAAGCGTCTGATGGACGCTTTGTTTACTTGGTTTCACTGATGGAGACACACTAGAAACTACTGGAGAATACTTTACTAAATAATATTTTATATTAGGTCTTCTTATGGGATCTGGTTACAACAGTCTTCACCCATTGGGTCCAATTTAGAAATAAGTCGGTATGATTTTCAATGGAAAAAGATGAATTACACACATGTACCCCGACATTAACCATCGTACGTATATAAACAAGATAAGGTCCCACGGTTCTGACCCGGGAGGGGCGGGACTTCAGCCTCGCCATTTAAAAAAAGCTCATCGATGATTCATTTGAAGTGAAACACAAATCATCACAACGTGGCTCCAGAGAGGAGGAACACAAAGGAGGAGGTCCCATTGTCACATGCACAAAGAGGAGGCGTGTTCTGTTTACCATGTGGACATTCCTCATGGCCCCCACCGCCGGAATCTGAAGTTCCAATCACGTTAGGGACACACCCCCCCCCCCCCCAGCACACTTCTCAAGACACACACACGTTCTTTGTGTGCAGCGTGTGCTTCCGATGGACACCATCTTATTGCCCCCCCCCTCACACCCTCTGACCCACAGAGCTACAGAGTCATTTTAATCCTTCAAGAGTCCGTCCTCTGCTAGATGGACCCCCCCCCTCTCCGTAAGAAGTTAATGTGTTTTCCTACTTGTGTTGTGTTTTGCACTTCAGGGCCACCGCAGAACATCTACAACGGGGTGAGATCAGAAGCTCTGGGATGGAGAGCCGGTCGTCATAGTGACGGACAAAACGGAGGCGAATCGACCAAATCGGAAGAAAGTCGCTCCACAGAACGTGTTTCCGGTGGGGGGGGGGGGGGGGGGGAGACGCTCCTCTAACCATCAAGAATGTCAGACCATGAATGTGATGAATGTGATGAATGTGATGAACGTGATGAATGTGATGAACGTGATGAATGTGATGAATGTGATGAACGTGATGAATGTGATGAATGTGATGAACGTGATGAATGTGATGAACGTGATGAATGTGATGAATGTGATGAATGTGATGAACGTGATGAATGTGATGAACGTGATGAATGTGATGAATGTGATGAACGTGATGAATGTGATGAATGTGATGAATGTGATGAATGTGATGAACGTGATGAATGTGATGAATGTGATGAACGTGATGAACGTGATGAATGTGATGAACGTGATGAACGTGATGAATGTGATGAACGTGATGAATGTGATGAACGTGATGAACGTGATGAACGTGATGAATGTGATGAACGTGATGAACGTGATGAACGTGATGAATGTGATGAACGTGATGAACGTGATGAACGTGATGAACGTGATGAACGTGATGAATGTGATGAATGTGATGTGATGAATGTGATGAACGTGATGAATGTGATGAACGTGATGAATGTGATGAATGATGATTCCTGGATTGAGACTCGTTCCTCAAGCAAACACAGCGACACACGGATCTCTTTTCAGACACAGAACCAACGACTGCTAATTAAAGCTGAAGAAACAATCCACAGCCGCTGTGTGTGTGTGTGTGTGGGTGGGGGTTCTGGAACCCTGCTGCCGAGGCCTCCGGACCCCCCCAGCAGGTCATCAGGGCGGGTCATAAAAAGCGTCTCATGGGTCCTCCGTTTAAAGGGAGCCCCCACGTCCACCCCGACCAAACCACCGACACCAGCCCCCCCCGCCCCTCACCGCCCTGAGAGCTCTGGGGGGGGGCGAAGAACGAGGCGGGACCCTTCCCCTGCTGCTGTTTGTGGGGGACTCTCTCTCTCTTGGGGGGGTAGACGGAGGGTCTGTGGTGGTGGGGGGGCTCGTACGCCGGCGGAGTTGGAAATGTGCAGCTGTCCTGGTTCCTCTAACGTAACAAACAGAGTCCTGTGTGTCGACCTCCTGCAAGTCACATGATCACATGATCACATGGTCACATGGGTCCTGTTTTAATGGCCTTCGTGGCATCCAGTCACCACTGAGGCAACAATAGAAGCTACAGAAATGGTCTCCAGTCTCCCGCAGCCACGTCCACACCTGCACAACAACAGGTCCACCAAGCTGAACCGATTATCTGCTCCTTCTTTGCACAGACCCCCCCCCCCTTCGCCCCCGCCCCTCCACCCCATGCTTAGCACGCCGTCCCGCTCCAGCAACCACAACGTTGTGTTAATGGAGCAAGAATAACACGATGCTTTAAAGTCAACAGTTCCAAAGGTGAACAACGGATCAGAGGCGACGCGTCACGCTCCTTATCTCCTGTCTGAGAGAGGGGGGGGGGGGGGGGTTTAATGCAGGTGTGTTTCTCTTTGTCCTTGAAACAGTTAAATCATTCTGAACGGAACAAACGCTGCAGTCACACTGTGAGGTCGCGATAGCAGCGTAGCATAGCAGCGCAGCATAGCATCGTAGCATAGCAGCGTAGCGTAGCATAGCAGCACCGTTAGCATGCAGCGGCATTAGCATGCGGTGCTGTTGTCGTGCTCGGCCTTTGGAGATAAGCGAGGTACGGCCGGTTAGACGGATCAATTATTAACTTTTAGAGCGAGTAGCTTTTTAAGGTAAAAAAAAAAAAAAATTCAAAATAAAAGTGCAGAAGAAATCTGATGGTGATACTTTTAAAAGCCTTTCACTCTCCCGTAAGTGACAACACAATGGAAACCATGCGCACACAATTCAACGCAGACAGCAGGAAGTCGAGTGTTTGCAAGCATGCAGCACGGACCAATCAACAGAGCCTTTGTGAGGGGGGGGGGGGGGTCCTACTTTAGGTTTGAATGACCGGACGGAGAGCAGAGGATTGTGGGAACTAATTAGGTGGAGGTATTGACTTTTGGAAAAGGTCTGGGAAAGCCTCACAATGACAAACACACACCGACAGGAACGCACACACTCGTCCATGTCACCGTGTTCTTTTCTAACCTTCACAAAGCTTTTCCAAAACGTTCTAGTTGTGGATCAAATACCGAGTAGACACAAAATGAGTTTGTGTAGTCCTGGTTGTTCAAACATTACATAGACCTCATACGCACTTTAATGAAGTAGAAGGAATAGTTTAGTCGGTTCTTCTCTCTCCATCCAAGTTTCTTTGAATCTACAGGAGACTGAATCCACATTCTGAAACTGACGTAGGAAACATGGTGTTTTGCATCAAAGGGAAACGTGTTGCTGATGAATGTTGCTAAACTGGCAGCTGGATTTATAGAATTCATTCACATCATCTGTCACAATAACTGCTGCCTTCACTCCAGTTTCCACAGCGTATATATTACCGCTTAATTAAAGGTAACAAACAGTGACCCACACGGCCCAGTGAGCAGGGACACGGGACACGGCTGCTCCTCACAGCTCGCTGGCTTCATGCGAAAAAAAACACAGCATCTGTACTTGATATAAATGTCTATATAAATCTTGTAGATGATTATTATTATTATAGATTTATAATGATCAGATAATAAAAACTGAAACCTGGAAAGTGAAGTGAAACTGATTTGTGTTATGAGTCCCTTCTGAAACATTATTGATAAATGAGTAACAATCCCAAGCAAAGCGTATTCAGGAGCCTCCTATTGGTCCACCAGAGCGGGTGGGCGGAGCTTAAGCATAAGTCTCTTTTTGATCAAGTCTCCATAACGTTCTTCTACCTCCCAACTGAGAAAGAAAAGAGAGAGAGAGAAACAAATAAAAACACACACAACCATCCAAATGAATCCAGACGTGAGCTCCAACATGAAGCTCAACACCAGCTCCAAGATCAGCCAGCAGACCGACAGGAAGAGCAAGACGTAAGGCTCCGCCCCTCTGTGACGTGGCAGCCAATCACAGGCGAGGGAACGAGATCGGCTCCCGCTCTCTGTGACGGGCGAACGAAGGCAAAACACGGCTGTTAAGCTCCTGGGGGGTTAAATGAAGCCATATGCAGCCACATCCCCCCCGCAATATTCAGAAGGCTTTTCTGTCTCTTTATCAACTCGGGAAAAACACATTTATCAAAGAGGAACACATTTATTAAAGAGGAACACATCTATGGGTGGTTCTCTGAAGCTGGAACTGTTTCAGGTTTGAAGACAAAAACATTGTGGCAGTTCATACTAATTGCTGTCACATGACATGTAGAGCCAATCGGAGGCTTGGAGGAGTTTTATTCAATTTTATTTGTGGATGTGTTTTTTATTGGCTTAGCTTATTAATAGAACTATTGCACACAGGCTGCTGACTAAGTCGGATTAGTGATCTTCACTATGAAAACCACCTGTGGCTCTCTGCTCGTACCATCATGTTCTGTGGAAGTATTAATGTCTGTCTTCATAGTCCAGATGTCCCCGTCACGGTCGGCCTGCAAGTGAAACTTCGTCAGGGACGTTTTGGAATGATGTCGTGCCTCTGAAGGCCTTGTTTGGAGAAATGATGACTAGTTGTCATCTTGCTCTCAGCTTCCGTCCTCGCTGTCTCTGTCCCTCCATCACCAGTCACCACGAGTGCCCTGACTGACCTGCTCCACCTCTCCACGCGGGTCCAGTTACCCCCACGGAGGCACCGCCAGGTCGCCTGTTAACGTCTGTTTAGGCTGCTGTTACCGCGGCAACGACACGCACCGTCTCATCGAGCCGAGAGCTCCGGTTTCATCATCACCTGCCTCCTCCGGAGACGTCTCACAGCGGCAGGAGGACGGGACGGACATCAGACCAGCGAGGAAAGCTTCTACACTGAAGCATCCAGAGGTGGATTTAAGCTGGTGTGTTTCCCTCGAAGCTGCAGATCTACAGGCACATGGAGGTAACATGGAGGTAACATGGAGGCCCTTCACCCTCGTGTTAAACGTCTCTGCAGCTTTATCTCCACGTGGAAATGACAGACGTGACTCTAATTCACAAGTCGGCTCACGAGCAAATGTTCCTCCAGAAGGTCAAAGAAGAACATAGAAGGGAAAAAGGGGATCGAAAACTGGAAGCAAACTGGAAGAAAATATGAAATGAACAAAAACAAATAACTTCATGTAATTGAAATATTGTTTTTTGAATTGAGAAAAGGTGGCTGGAAACCCAGCTGAGGTCACTGGGGCTGAAGGTCCCTAACAGGCCAAAGCAAACATTTGTTAGGTTTCTCTGTTGCCTCGTGGGTTTTAAGTTGCTAAGCAACAGGAGCACAAGGAGCCACATGTGAAATGGATGTTTGGGGTTTTCATGATACTGGAGACTACATCCTCCTTCATGAGCGACACCTGAGCTCGGCTTGTTAATTAAAAACACCAACACGACATGAATCAATAACGAGGCGATTGACAGGCGGGGGGTCAAAGGTCGCGGGGGCGCCCAGCGTGCGAAGGCGCTGCCCGGCGGGAAGCAGCTGCTCCGCGCACATATTTAATGCCGGCGTACATATTTAATGGAGGACGCCGCTTTCCCACGCCGCGCTCTCAGGGCCTCCGAGGCGTCCTCCTCAGCTGCTCGTGGTCATCACGAGGCGTGCAGCCCTGGATCTGCAGAGCAGCTGGAGGGCGGAACCCGCGCGGCTCCGCAGCTGACTCTTCATCTAGTCGCACAACAATCGGACCGCCGGGGGGGGGGGGGGGGGGGGACGCAGGAAGTGAGACTCGCCGGAGCTTCAGCAAAGCCACGCGTTTAGAGAGCAGACGACATGACGACCATCACCATCTACACCATCTAAGATCCCTTCCTCTGGTCCCGTGCACGTCAGAGATGGGACACGTGAGGCTTTGGAGTGGAGGACGTCCTGCGTGGACTCCCGCTCTTTCTGGAATACTTCCATCCAGGACCAGAGTGGATCCTAAACCCTGATCAGTAGTTCTTTCAAAGTCAAAAATAACGACTCTAGTTGTTCTTTTGTTTGGTGAATTTGCTTTCGAAAGCTTTTGCTTTTGGTCTCCAGAACAAAGCGGCGTGATCTCCGATGTGCTTGCTGAGCAGCTTCCACAGAAAGCAGGCAGCGGGCTTTTGTTGAATCTGCCTCCATGAGGCACACGTGATTGGTCAGCTTCGCTTCTCGTGGGGCTTCCATGGAGGTGACTTCTGTCCTCTGTGGACGCCTCATGTTGTTGCGTCACCAGCGTTGGTGCATCATCTCCTTCTGCTCGTGAACACTAGGACTTCTCTACGAGCACCAGATCTCCAGACCACAGGAAATCCAGCTGCTGATGAAGTGAAGCCACCATCCATCCTGTCCAAGAGGAAGGTCACTGGCCTCGTTTGTTTAATAAAGAAACGGTGGGGAAACGTAAAGAGATCCTGATTGTGGCCTTCAAGCATGTTCAAAACGTCAGAGGAGCAAAGGGAAGACCAGCAGGACCAGAGGT
Organism: Pungitius pungitius; assembly: GCF_949316345.1. Classification (NCBI taxonomy): domain Eukaryota; kingdom Metazoa; phylum Chordata; class Actinopteri; order Perciformes; family Gasterosteidae; genus Pungitius; species Pungitius pungitius. The sequence goes on from NC_084914.1 coordinate 1,297,448, forward strand.
TTGTGAAGAAGATGGAATGAAGCAAACCAACCGAACCCCATCAAGAGGAATCCCTGAGTCCAGAGGAAGGAACCAAAGTTCTGCAGGGAACTGACCGGGTTTGGACCATGAACGGAGGAAATGACCAAACTCTCCTTGTAACCACCTGACCTACTTTCTGAAGCTCTGTGTGTTTGTTTCAGACACAGTTTGCTGCAAGTGTGTAAACGCAGGAGCAGTGAAAAAGCATTCTGACCGCTGACTGTGTGTGTGTGTGTACACGTGTGTGTGTGTGTGTGTACACGTGTGTGTGTGTGTTACTGCCATGTGGTGCCCAGCTGTGGTCGCCTGGCGCTGGTTTCGCAGCGAAGGAAACGGGCAGAATATAAATAACGTCTTTCCCTTTCTGCCTTTTCTTCTGAGACAAACAACCGACGCCTTGTTGTACCCTGAGAAACAGAGAGGGAGGCAAAATTAAAGCACTATTTCACCCTGAAGCCCTTTAAAGGGGGGGGGGGGGGGGGGTAGAGAGGGGGGGGGGTCAGGGTTCGGTCTGTGCTTAAAGTTTCTTCTTGAATCTGAATGTTGTTAACGCTCTTTACATGCTCTGTTTCAGCCGTGTTAATGACCTTTAAACTTGAACAGACGCACAGGGGGTCACATGACGCTGCTCCGTCTCCTTCACCCTAAAGGATCAGAAGATAGAAGCCGTCACTGGAAACTCCACCGAGCAACATTACTGCTCCGAGCTTCTGTAGAGACAGACACTTCCTGTCACTGCTTCACGTTGCATCCAGACTCCTCCTCCCAGGCGTCATTTGAAGGTCGCATCGGTACTTTTCAAAGTCAGAGGCTCACACGGTGACGTGATCACGTGATGCTGGTGAGGTTCGGGCAGCAAACCACTCGGCTGGGATTGGTGTAAACATCCTGATTTGGTTTAGAAGCCGTACGCTTGTTTGTTTGGACAAGCGTCGTATCTTTGAATCCAGCACGCCCCTTCCTACAGTCGACACAAATGAGCCCTCTTCAGTCCTCGTGGACTCAGACAGCCACCTCCTGCCACCCATCGCTGAAGGACTCCTATCTCAGACGGATCCGAGGCCAGGAAACCGGCCTTGATCTTCTGGTTTGAGTCTGTTTGAAGCCGCCAACCCTCCAAACTGCAGATAACCTCGTTTCTGATGACCTTGCGATTCCAGTCTAGTGTGTGAGGAAGGCCCGAGTCCTGCGGCACGCGCCTAACGCCCTCCAATCACCTCAGGGCTTCTGTGAGGAACGTCAAGAGAACTTCAAACCGTCGCCACCAAAACGCAACAAACACAGCACTCAACGGCCCTGTGTCCTCCTAACAGGAAACAACACGTCAGGTGTCAAATGAAGGCACTGATACCAACGAGTACCGGGAATGGACGGTCTTGTGATAACAGACCAGGACCAGGACCTGTGGCTCAAGAAAAGGCCCGAAGGTGTACAGTAAATGTTGTTTCTAGACATCTTTCTTTGGGTTTTTAACAGTAAAAATGGAGATTGAGCTTCGTGCTGAAGAGAAATCACACAAACAAAAGGAAACCAGCTTTCTTTCCCCACTAGGACGGACAAACGAAGACACTTTTCAAGGGATTGTGGTGCTCCTTCATGAAAAGACATAGAAAAAGATGTGTTGTTTAAGCAAGTTACAAAATTCAGAAAGACAAAGACAATGCTAATGCTAATGCTAATGCTCTTGTCTTGTCAACTAAGTCTGGAGACTGAAAGAACCTCTGACGTACAACTTTAAACAAGTGCACGTGACCTTCGGCGTCAGGCGGGACACGATCTCCAGTCACCGGGGTCAAAGTCCACGTCTTTATAGTCCTACAGGAAGTCCACTCACACGTCACCAGTCCACAGTCATCGTCTTTCCTCTCTTTGGCCACCAGAAGAAACGACTGAATGCACAAAAGTCCAGACTGAGCTGTAGGCACGTCACATTTTTCCTACGTGGGGGGGGGGGGGGGAGGGGGGGGGGGCCCTTCTGCAATGAGCGAAACCACAAATCTGCAGGCTGTTTAAATTCTCCTCAGGTGTCGTGTTTCAGCTCCAGATCGCAGCTACATGGAGCCGTTTAATGTTCTGCTGACGCTCTGCAGCGTCTCTGAGCACAAAGACAGAAAGAAGAAGAAGAAGAAGAAGAAGGAAGTCAGGCTGTAAACTCACACGAATGCAACACGGCTGCATTTATTGTCTTTAGAAGAACACATTCCCAGCGCACTCGTGAGCCGAGGAATGTCGGAAATTATTCTAAAATCCACTCAGATCGGAGCCTTAAAGCAGCTTCATTCGTGCAGGAAGCCGTTTTCTTCCTATTCTTATAGAATGAATTTATTTTCACCCTAAAGAAAACATGGAATATTACAGCTAACCGCGGCTAACAGCGTGCACAACGTGCACAACGTGGGAAAGTGTCATCGCCCTTTTTCTTTTTATGGAGATGAAGCATTAAAAAGATTTATATTAAATGACGGTTCTCCTGCTGTTCCTCTTCTGCTGAAGTTATTGACCTCAAAGCCACTCCTGTCATTGGTGGACAGGTGAGGCCGAACCACAAACCCCGCCCACCAGTTCAAATAAGAGCAAACCGCCACTGTGTCACACACACACACACACACCTGACCCCCCCCCTCCCCCCCTCACAAAGACGTTTCTCCTGGAAACGTTTTGCTCTCGTAGCTGGAAGAAGAAACTCGAGGAACTCTTTTTCTTCGGAACCGACCCACGCGAGGATCAGAGGGCGGGAACAGACACAAGCCTTTGACTGACATCCACATTTACCCATGATGCTTTGTGGGTTTGCGCACGGCGAGGAGGGAAGGAACTACTTCCCCGCTTCACATTCCGCTCCATCGGGCCTCCTGGAAGCGGACGAGATCCTCGTCAAATGCCCTTTTCCCTCAAAGACTGGGCTCTTTGTCTCAGGCGCGATTATCCGGCAGATATAAAACCCGGCGGGCCCGATATTGGACACCATTGTGCACGCCTGCCTGCTTCACAAGTATTCACCCTCTCACCCTCTCTCCCTGAAGCCACATGTGTGGAACAGCCGCCCGAGTACCAGAGGCCTCAAACCCGGGGGGGGGGGGGGGGTGTTTGTTTTACTCACCCCGAGCGCTCCGAGCGGGCACCCGTGAGCTCACCGGGTCGTGTGACCTTCGGCCCCTCACACGGCCTGAGAAGACCTCGCTGGATGCGTTTCAGAGAAACCAGGAGGCAAACATCTCCCGTGGGTCCAGAGTCAGAGGGTTTAAGTTTAAATGAAATACGTTTGATCGCTGCATGCCGCTCCGTCACCAGAACACAACCAAACCTCCCAAGTGACATTGTTTTTCAACTCCAGGGAGGGAACCGACCAGAACAGCAAGGATCCACAAAGAGACCAACGTGCTGAGGTGCCTCCTGGTCCAGGTGGGGTGAAGGTGGAGGTGCGTTTCAGCAGCGACTCCTCCCACGCCCCGGTCCCGGGTTACACACCCGTGAACCGGTACCAGCATCAAGGCCTGAACCACATAAGTCCACATAGGTAGAAGTACATGACGACAGGGGGGGTCAGAGCGGAGTACAGAACGAACACAGCTGATTCTTTTAAAAAGCAGCGACTGTTTTCACGGAATTTTCCCAGAAATTCTTTATTAAAAGAAAATGTTTCCAAGAAGTGAAAGCAAAGATCTCCACTGCGCTGTGAGGCTGGAGCTGTGAGATGATCACGAGCATCACAAGTAACTGAAGAGAGCAGGAAGAAGACATGAACCCCCCCCCCCCCCCCTTCATCAAATAGCCTGTCAATTAAAATGTTCAGACTTCTATTAATAACTTTTAAAGAGCGCTTTGTTTATTTTCCTTGGAGGAAACTGGAAAAGTGGTGCAGAAATACCAAGGACCCACTGGGAGGTGGTTCAACCTCCCCCAGTCTGACCAGCACAGCCCCCCCCCGTGCGTGCGTGTGTGTGTGCGTGTGTTGATATTAGAGTTAAATTGACCTCACTGACTTTTATTACACTTCATTTCCATATTCTAGTATCTGAGAAGTGACTTTTTTGCCCTTTGCGTCCTTCTAGTAAGCATCTCTTCCCTCACACTGGATTAGAAGATGTTTAACAAGCGCAAAGTCCTCCTTAAACTTAACCACGAGCAGTGAGAGCAGGACGTCCAAAGCAGGAGGTCTTACCTCCGTGAAGAAGTTGTCCATCTCTCCTCGTCAGCCCGACGCATGGGTCGGAGGAGCTCTCTCTCCGGCCAGCGTGCACCTCCCTCTTTGTCTCTGCAGCAGGAGCTCACAGCATGTCCCCCTAACAGCTCCCTGGTGGTTCGGGAGTAGTCCTCCGGGTCCCGGACCCGTGTCCCCGCGTGTCCCGGTAGTCCTCGGCTCCGTCCGCCTGTTGCTCGGGAGTCCGACGGGAAGTCGGTTCAAACTTCGGAGACGCGCACTCACTGAGCCGCCCGGTCCGACCGGTGCGCGGAGATCCCGAGGCTCCTCCTCCTCCTCCTCCTCCTCCCGGCTCCTCCTCCTGCTGTCTGCACGCGGAGCTGACGTCACACAGCGATACTTCTGGATCTAAAATGTTTGAAAGCTGGACTAATCCACATCACCACAAAGAGGCGTCTTGTATTTTACTCGGTGATTTATTAAACATGTGATATTCTGGAATAAATGTGAGAACCGTGTGTTTAGCTTTGTTGACTGGGATGGATTACCCAGGGTCCCTTGTTGCTTCGTTCTTTTCCTTTTGCATCTCCAAACTTCCAAACAACCCAAAACAGGAAGAAGGAGACAAACATTTCCTGCAGCCTTTTCCTCCAGACGTGACACTCTTTTTTCTTTGTTGTTGTTGTTAACTGGAGACAAAGGACTTCCTCCGACTCGCTGTGTTGAAGGACATCAGCTTGTGAACTATGGACCAACCTCAGAGACCAGCACCAGGAGACCCCCGCCCTCCCCTCAGTGGATCCTGGTCGGCCTTCGAGGAGGGATGGGCTGGTAATTACTTGTCTTGGACTCCCTGTGATTACTGAAGGTTTAAATACTAATCTCAACCACTTCCAGCGCGGGCGGGACGAGTAAGTGAGTCCCCATGAGGACTCACTCGTGTGTCCTCATGGGGACACGAGAGTGAAAGAGTGAATCCTCATGAGGACTCTATTTCACTACAGAGAGGCAGTGTTAATCTCAAGGTGATTATAGATCACTCCACTACAGGAGCCTTCTACTCATCAGACACTTAAGTCGCACACACAGTGACTTCAGACTTGACTTGAAACTCGAGCTCAGAGACTTGTGAGCATCTCTGCATCATGCTGCATTGAAGAAGACTTGAAACTAGAGACCGAGACCATAAACTCATGTTTACAATGTTTACTGAGGGAATAAATCAAGAGAGAAGTAGAGTCATTTCCTCATAGACGTCTATGGGAGCAGAGGAGTCGCCCCCTGCTGGTCACTACACAGAAGTAGAGTCATTTCCTCATAGACGTCTATGGGAGCAGAGGAGTCGCCCCCTGCTGGTCACTACACAGAAGTAGAGTCATTTCCTCATAGACGTCTATGGGAGCAGAGGAGTCGCCCCCTGCTGGTCACTACACAGAAGTAGAGTCATTTCCTCATAGACGTCTATGGGAGCAGAGGAGTCGCCCCCTGCTGGTCACTACACAGAAGTAGAGTCATTTCCTCATAGACGTCTATGGGAGCAGAGGAGTCGCCCCCTGCTGGTCACTACACAGAAGTAGAGTCATTTCCTCATAGACGTCTATGGGAGCAGAGGAGTCGCCCCCTGCTGGTCACTACACAGAAGTAGAGTCATTTCCTCATAGACGTCTATGGGAGCAGAGGAGTCGCCCCCTGCTGGTCACTACACAGAAGTAGAGTCATTTCCTCATAGACGTCTATGAGAGCAGAGGAGTCGCCCCCTGCTGGTCACTACACAGAAGTAGAGTCATTTCCTCATAGACGTCTATGGGAGCAGAGGAGTCGCCCCCTGCTGGTCACTACACAGAAGTAGAGTCATTTCCAGTCATTGCAGTTGTTTATTATACTTATTACACAGGAAACCAACTAAAGCTTAAAATATGCTGATGACGCCGGTTTATCTGTCAGGACTCGTCCTTTCACCACAAGCCAACGCTCTGATGTCTGAGAGCTTCCTCCTCTTCTCTCCATTAACCTCAGGCCACCGCTTGGCTCCAAGCATCCAACTCTTCAATTCAACATGAATATCAAAGCTCTCAGCTTCATGTGAAGAACCAGAGCATCGCCTCGTCATCACACCCTCAGTTTAAATACAACTGAAATAACCAGAAGAAGTGATCATATGAGAAAATGTTTAAAATGTTTCAAAATGATTCAAATCAATACTGTTACATGGGAAAAACATGACAAAACTCCTCCTGTGGAGCATATAGAGCAGTATTCTCTGTAGAAGAAGCAGAAGAACTGAGCGGTCTCCACTGCCCCCTGGTGTCCACACCGCAGTACTGCAGACACACAAAGGCCAACGGCACTTTATTTTGTTCAAAGAGCTGTGAACATCAAGATTAGATTTAGGACACGTTTCAATACAGCTGTTAAGCTTTTAGTGTATTCCTGCTAAAACACGACATAAATGTATGATTAGTATTCATCAAAGCAGCATATTGACAATATATTCTGCTTCAAACTTTGAAGCAAAATTTGATGATGAACTGTTTTTCTATCATTAAAAACTAGATAATAATGTGTGTGTGTATATATATATATATATTAACATGAGGATGATTGCTCAGATGAAACACAACTTCCCGTACATGTTGTTGTATAATAACGCACAGAGAGAGAGGGCGGCAGAGCACGTGCACTGAAACACGCGCACGGGAAACATGCACATTCTCACACAGCGCGCAAAAATTCACTAATTACACGAATCCCGCCGGAAGAAGAGATGTCACGATGGAGGACAGTGAATTTTCAAAATAAAAGTCTCAAACCACAGAGCTATTATTCAACAACCAGAGTCAGTGAAACAATCTCTTCACGAGAAAAAAAAAAAAAAAAAACTGTGCGTCTGTGTGCGTGCGCGCTACACCCACTCGCGTGCACGTGCGCGCGCGGGGCGGAGGATCGCCGTACTGTGCAGCGGGCACAAGCCGCTGGGCGCGCACGAGAAGCCGCAAAAAAAAGATTTTTTTTTTTGCAGACGCTACTTGAAGCCCGCGAGGAGCGCAGAGAGGTAAGAGCCGCCTTCTGCGTCCTTCTGTCCACGAAGGAAACCATCGCCACACCTCGCGCTCCGGCCGCTGCGCCCGCTTTTGGGTGCTTTTGGGTGCTTTGGGTGCCTTTTGATATTTGATTGTGCTTTTTGTCCCTTTTGTCTCTTGTCCTCCGCGCGCCGGTCCCGTTTGAGACAAAAGAGCCGCAGCAGATCAAAGAGCAAACTGATTTGGAACATTCTTCAAATCACGGAAATAATTTCAAATAATTTCCTCTTTTTTTTGGCAATACCAAAAAAAAGAAAAAAGAAAAATGTGCACGAGCTTGAAAAGGGGTGTGTACGGTGTGGAGCAACACGCGCTCCAGCCTCACATTGTCTCCCTTTTCTCACTTTTATTTCGATAAAAGACGCGTCTCCTCGCGCGCACCCACGCGCTCTTCACCGTGTATCGATCACCTGCAGTAGTGTTTCATTTATTATGTCCTTTACTCGGGCTGCTAGGCAACGCGTCCTCTTCTTCATAATTTACAGAAGCCGCCCCCCCCCCCCCCCCCCGCTTTGTCTGCGCGGGGGTGTGACACCGTTCGGCCGCATGCAACAAGGCTCACTCACATGCACGCGTACGCGCGCATTCAGCCTCCGAATGAACGATGTAGATTCATTATTCATTTCATATTTGCGTTGTATTTCACCGAGGAGAAAAGAGGAGAACTGGGGGTGTACCTGAATGCCCCCCCCCCCCGCTTCCTCTCCGCCTCCCTCACTGCTGCTGCAGGATGCTTTTATTTCTGCAGCCGGTCGAACTCTATGAGCCCGGTCCTTTGTTTGCCGCGGCACGCATGCGCACTGGGAGCAGGGTGTGGATGGGAGAGATGCCACCTTGCCTGTCAATAGGATGGGGAGGAGGAGGAGGAGGAGGAAGGTGGGGGTCTTATTCGTGGACAGAAGGGAAAAAAACCTGATTATGGAAATCAAATGCTATTTTGTGTCAGTGTGCGCGTGCGTGCGTGTTTGTGCGTGCGTGCGTGTGATGGTGAATTGTCACTGGACCGTTTTCACACTCACATTTCCACCGGTAGATTAGAGGGATGTTGTTTAATATGTCGATTCATTGATTTGGTGATTAAATGAATGAATATGTATAAATATGACCAAATATTATCAATAAACACAAGAAAACAGATTATTTACACAATTTCTCTTCCTATAGCTCTGTAAATGTTTTCACATTCTTAGTCCTTTTATCGATTCAAACAGCCAATATTATCAATAATAATATTAAAGTTGGGGAACTAACTCAACATTGATTTTTTATTGGACATTTCTCTCTGTTTTATATATACAAATACACAAGTGTACATGTATTGTTTAAGGAGTATTAACAGCTGAATGTTCATCATCCCACTTGATTTCTACATGATTACTGTTAATAATTCATATTTATACTTTCATGTCCGGCTTTAGAATTCCTCTTTCAACTAAAACGTCTTTACGTGTTGTTGCATCAGAAATATCAGAAGGCTGGTATCCAATAGTTAAAAATTCACTTTTAATCATTTTCTGGTTATTATTCTTCCTTTAATGTGATTTTATAAATTTCATCAGTCGGGTTTGATTAATCAGATTTACCATTTCTTCAGTCTTAAATATTCAATAATGAGCTTTACTGTTATTTAAAATATACGTACAGCTACATTTTGTTCTCACTTATAAACTCATTCATCCTCCTGGAAGGAGACAAACAGGGTGACTCATCCGCTTACCGCCTGTCTGTGTGTGTGTGTGTGTCTGTGTGCGTTTGTGTGTGTGCGTGTGTGTGTGTCTGTGTGCGTGTGTGTGTGTCTGTGTGCGTTTGTGTGTCGGAGAGGAAGGAAGAGACATGCTGTCACGTATTCTGTCACTGGCGTCAGAAGCAGTGTGTCATTATTCCCCCCTTACATGAATATTAGCTTTTAAAAATAAACTTCTGACTAGTTTTTGTCAGTTTCAATACAATAGTTTTCAAAATAAATGTCCACTTTCACAGGAAGTTGGGTTGGCGAGAAAACTACAGAGCGCCGTGTCGATATCTAGACTTATTGAAGGCACAGTGGATTTTCAAAATGAACTTTTTAGCTGTTTTTAGCTTATCAATACCCACGTATTCGATACCACGTTTAAAATCCACATTTAACCAGCCGTAGATAAAGCACCACGTGTCCATCCATAGACCCTCGCCTGGTACTGAGTACAACTCCAACGCATCGCAGCCTCACGGCGACCTCGCTAGCGTTAGCTACGTAGCTAACGTGAGGTAGCGCCATGTGGCCATGTGGATGAGGGATGAATTTTCCGTCTTGTCCATCTCTCAAACTTTTCAAATTGCTTCATAGCTGATTTCCGCCCATTTTTATGCAGCGATGTCTGCTTACAGGTTTTGGGGAGTGAAACTAAATACGTAAAAAAGCCTTTTGTGTCTCCAGAGGGATCTCACCTGGCCTCAGAGAGTCAGTAGCTGAAACCTGTGGATGTGGAGTTACAAACAAAAGCATCGGAAGCAGAATTTCATTCTCCAAATCTGCAGATGGGTTTGAGATGTTGGAACTGGGAAAGGCTCCACTGCTATTTGTTGCTGTATTCATGAATTTACTTGTCTATTAAGATGCATCTTTTGAGGGGACCATCATCTTAGAGACTATCACAGGACTTCTTTGACGAAGCGATCTGCTGATGGAGATCCCTCCGACCATCGCGCTCAGCATGCAGTCGTCTGCAAAGAGTCGGAGGACACTAAGGTTTCTCAGCAAGTCTTTTCCATTTGTCCGCTCCTCCTGAATGGACCACACTTGAGAAGAGGAGCGTGATACTCTTTATAGTCACATCGGTGGATCTCCTGTTTGCTGAATGGGCTTCGAGGTTTGAGCTCGCTGCAGCGTGACACCATGAGTATGAAGTGCTTATTCAAAAGGTCACCCAGAACACGACCTCTGCACGGGCCGAACTTCCTCTGTTCGGCCTCGCTGCAATGAGGAAGTGGCTCCTTCCCGTTTTCATGTGTGAGGAAGCGTGGTCGTGTATTAAAGGGCTTCCTAAAAGTTTATAAAAAGCCTAGATGTTTGAGTTTGAATGTTGAATGATTGAATTACCAACTCCTATATACATATATATATATATATATATATATATATATATATATATATATATATATATATACATTATATATATATATATATATATATACATTATATATATATATAAATAGACAAATGGAGCTTCAGAGACCTTCCCAGATTTCATGAATCAGCCTCACATCCATTATTATCCTCAACTTGTGCGCCGACACGATTTCACAAAATGCTCCAAAAAGTCCAGTCTTTGACCCCGAGGTTCTGCAGTAAGAAGTAGACGCCGCTGACATGTCTCGTCCCCCGACCCGTCCTCCGCTCGGTGAGGAGACGCATCTTTTCCAGCATTTCTACCATTTCATTTCAGACGGTAAATAGTGGAAGCTGAAAAAAGAGGAACAGATTGTACAGTGATTTTAAGGCTTGTTTAAGCTGCCTCAACACCTGCTGATTGCAAAACAGGAACATTTGTATCATTTATGGATTTGTTAAATAATAACTCCAGGCTGGTTGCCGTAAAACAAACACCCCCCCCCCCCCGGGTGGCATTCCTGTCTCATGATTTCACAAGATTTCATTGAAGCCAGTTCTGCTATTGTATGCAAGAATCAATTATTAACAGCAGGAATTTCCTGCTGCAAATATGCATCGTGAATTATGGATCAGCTTCAACGTCAGTTAAAGTTCACAGTGAGACGTGCTACACGCTCAGCAGGCTACGGAGCACAAACCTGCAGCACTCCGACGTGACTGAGCCACAACACAGGACCGGGCTTTTACTCTGAAATATTCGTTGTTAGGTGTAAGAAGTGGACATCAGGCAAAAGAGAAGTTGAACCAATGTGGAAGTGTCTCAAAGTCCCAGTTCTGTCAGCTCCCGTCAACCGGAGACGAAAAGGAGCGTTGCTGCATTCAGGTTTCAACTGGATGGTTTCTTTCATGTGTGAGATTCAATGATTGTTTTAATCATTTGAATTTTACTTTAAAAAGGTTTATTATTTATTCTTTAATACTATTTTTCATTAAAATGAATTCATTAATAAGATGTCGTTATATTGATTTTGCTTAAAGCTTAAATGATTCTAAATATGTATAGAATTTAAATATATTATTATTATTTCAATATATTTAGTTATAATTCTAAATTCTTGTATGAAACACTTGTTTAAATATCTCGTTTCCAGAATAAACCGAATTCTACGCAGGAGACCAATTAGAGGTCAGTCTCGACCCTGTGAGTCCTCAGTGAGTCCAGTCAGCTTGCGTGGTGCTGATGTGGCTCTCGGCTGTCACATCCCCCCCCCCCACCCCCTCCCCGTTTGGGGTTAGCTGGAGTTTAGAGTCGACTTTGTCCCTGTGTCCTCGTCTCCTTTCCTGCTCCACGGCTCTCTCTCTGTCCCCCCTAACCCCCCTGCCCCCCCCCCCCCCCCCCCCCGTCTCCCTCTCCGTCTCCCTCTCACGGTCGTGGCGGGGGACAGCGGCTGCACGCCACCTCGCATCTCGCTCTGCCGGCGGCATCCGACAGGCCGGTGACCGGGTCACTGAGACGCTGCGCTGAGAGGGACGGTTTAGCCGAGAAGGGCTGGACAGACGAGAGGGGGGATGAGGGGAGTCAGTGGGGGGTGGATGTCTGAGTCTGGGTGGTTCGTTGGGTCCTCTGAGCCTGAGGCCGCACATCGTTCTCTGGTTCCTCGTTTTGACACCAGCAGAAACCAGAAAGGTCAAAGGTCAAGTGACTCACGTGTCGTTCGTTGACGAGACGCTTCTTGGTGACCCGCTTTCCTGCAGGACGTTCAGGGGTAGCTTCTTTCTTATGGTCACACTTGAGAGAAAGGCAGAATTAAGGGGTTGCTTCCTGTGAGAAGGTAGGAGTTTCTATTGGATTTCTTCCTTTGCTGATGAGCATCTTGCGTCTCCCAGTAGGGGTCCTGCCCCCCAGGAGCGCTGCACGGTCTACGTCCTACAGCTCACAACAAGAAGTAACTCTGCTGCTACATGAAAACACTGAGCGACACATGAGGAACAACCAGAGACCAGAGATGCACCAACACAACTTGTGTCTGTTTGGAGGGGTTTTGGTTTTGGAAAATCCAACCAAAAGTTAAGTTAGATCAGAAAACGATTTATTTTAAAGTCTGTCGAGCCTCTGGTGGCAACACTAGCTAACACGCTAACTAGCTAACAAGCTATCACGCTAACAAGCTAACAAGCCAACGAGCTAAAACGCTAAAACTCGCCAGCCAGTTGCTAGCAAGTTGGCCAGCGAGGCCAACAGCTGTTCGGGTAGCCACGGCTGTTTTTGGGGTTAATTAATGAGTGTTTACTTGAAAAAGCAATTCTGTGATGTACCAGGATACCGTCAGAATGTTTCTTGATACCGTGATATGATTTTTGGCCGCACCGTGCAGCCCTACCCCCCCAGTGAAGCTAACGGCCTAAAACGGTCTGCGGTCTCACTGCTTCCTGCAGACGCCCCCCCCCCCCCCCCCCCCCCATGCAGCAGATTTATGACCGATATTATAGACGAGTGGCGGTGCTTTATGCTTTCCTGTGCGCTGGGATTTAGCTGGTAAACCGGATCGTAAACATCACAGAGAAATCCCCAGAAAGCGCTCAGGAGTTATGACCTCCGTCTCGGGGGGGGGGGTAAAGTATGTATCGTATCAAACAGCAGCCGCCTGAGTCACCAGAGTTCATCGTTTACGATGCACAGTGGACCAGATGCTGTGTGCTGCATTAGTTGGTGATTTTAAACTACAGATGATTTGTCAGCAGTAGCAGCCGTCTGATGCCTTTGGGCTTTAGTCCCAGGACCAGAATGAGCAGGGACAGCATTTCTGTGTCCCATCAGGTGGACGGACGAGGTCTGATGGTATCGATGTTAATTTGTGCTCCATCTGCAGCTAATGAGCCCAAACGGAGCAGAAACACCACTCAGGCCAAAGCAGTCAGATAGTGATTGGTGTTTAGGCCACGTTGGGTCGCAAAGGGGGGGGGGGGGGGGCTTTGGGGATCTGGGCCGGCGGGTGGAGAGGAGGACGGGGGGGAGGAGGGTGGGGTGGGACACTGGGTCAGCAGACCTCATGCTGCTGGTGGGGGGCTCAAAGCTGAATGAGACAGAAACATCCTCAGAAACAAGCAGCAAGGAGACAGAGACGAGGTACTTGACAGCTGTCAAAGTGTCCTGTTGGAATGCAGAGTATCTGTGTGTGCGTGTATCTGCGTGTGTGTGTGTGTGACTGTGTGTATGTGTGTGACTGCGTGTGTGTGTAGGCATGTATCTGTGTGTGTGTGTGTGTGTGTGTGTGTGTGTGTGTGTGTGACTGCGTGCTGGGAGGAAGGAGTATTGGCAGGAGCTGGTGATGAAGTGGAAGATAGAGACGCGTGTCACAACCATTTGGAGACGAGTCTACTTTGAAACGACAGAGAGGACTAATGCTGCCCCCCCCCAGCCCCTCCTGGGCTCTGCTCAGGGTCCATTTTGATTTTGGGTTGTGCACTTTAACACAGCTTATCTTACATGTACGGAGTGCGCTCCAGCTCAAAATGGCTTCCATCGAGCAGAGAACAACAACAACAACAACAGTACAAACAGAGAGGTTTGATTCTCCACGAGGCCCAGAGATAAAGAAAAGACAAGTGGACTCCCTTCATGGAGATGAAAGAGTGGAGTTGCTTGTGTTCCTCATTTACGTCCTCTCGCCCTTCCATACACACAACAACACAACACAGCAGTATGTCCACAGGAAGCTTCCTCTCATTTATTATTTCCTGTGACTCAAACAGCATTCATTCACTTTGGTTTGTTCGTTCACTTCTAACATAAAGCAGGGGATTCTTTGGGGCGGGGCTACGTGCTGATTGACAGGTCTCTAACAAACCAAGAGTAACTCATCTCTATAATTACTCAGCAACATGAGACACTCATGTAAATTTTGTCAATTTGTAAATGAAACTTTAAACACAGGCAGCCGATGTAGCCGCTCGGATGCTAATGGCAGCGAGCCTCGTGCACTGCGTGGCTCAGACAATCAGGACCTTCAGAACGCTGGATGTCAAACATTCAACATAACAGAACCAACGCACTGCAGCTGACCCATGATCCCTACTTCTTGTGTACGCTCTGTGAGAAACAATACAAACGTCCAAAGGTGAGCAGAAACAGCTGGAGTCACACAGCGAAGATTAGATTAATAGTGCAGACTGCAGAACTCTGTGTGTGTTCATAGTCGCATTGTAAACATTTGTAAAGTGATTACGTAATGACTTTCATGTAACCATAAAAAGAGATGTGTGTATTTACTGCATGAAAACTCGGGCCCTCTTTCCTCTTTAATTAGACTCATTTCTGTTTTTACAGCGTCCTTCACTCCGCTGCAGAGGACGGAAAGTAATATTTAATGGAACAGAACATGTCGATGCTGAAATGCTGCGTTCATTTGCATCCTACAGTACGGAATGTTCATTTTTCTTTGCGTTTTCTATTTTTAAACCTGACACCACATGGAGCCAAATGAATAATTGCTCAATTCTTTGCATAAATTACAGGAACCTCTGTCCAATCTGCACACAGCGCACCAAGTCATCCCGTGTAGAAGCTTTTATCAACCTTTACATATACAATCTGCACACAGCGCACCAAGTCGTCCCCTATAGAACCTTTATCAACCTTTGCATATACAATCTGCATACAGCGCACCAAGTCGTCCCCTATAGAACCTTTATCAACCTTTGCATATACAATCTGCACACAGCGCACCAAGTCGTCCCCTATAGAACCTTTATCAACCTTTGCATATACAATCTGCACACAGCGCACCAAGTCGTCCCCTATAGAACCTTTATCAACCTTTACATCTACAATCTGCATACAGCGCACCAAGTCGTCCCCTATAGAACCTTTATCAACCTTTGCATATACAATCTGCACACAGCGCACCAAGTCGTCCCCTATAGAACCTTTATCAACCTTTACATCTACAATCTGCATACAGCGCACCAAGTCGTCCCATGTGGAACCTTTATCAACCTTTACATCTCCAATCTGCATACAGCGCACCAAGTCGTCCCCTATAGAACCTTTATCAACCTTTGCATATACAATCTGCACACAGCGCACCAAGTCGTCCCCTATAGAACCTTTATCAACCTTTACATATACAATCTGCACACAGCGCACCAAGTCGTCCCCTATAGAACCTTTATCAACCTTTACATCTACAATCTGCATACAGCGCACCAAGTCGTCCCCTATAGAACCTTTATCAACCTTTACATCTACAATCTGCATACAGCGCACCAAGTCGTCCCCTATAGAACCTTTATCAACCTTTGCATATACAATCTGCACACAGCGCACCAAGTCGTCCCCTATAGAACCTTTATCAACCTTTACATCTACAATCTGCATACAGCGCACCAAGTCGTCCCCTATAGAACCTTTATCAACCTTTGCATATACAATCTGCATACAGCGCACCAAGTCGTCCCCTATAGAACCTTTATCAACCTTTGCATATACAATCTGCACATAGCGCACCAAGTCGTTCCCTGTAGAACCTTTATCAACCTTTGCATATACAATCTGCACACAGCGCACCAAGTCGTCCCCTGTGGAACCTTTATCAACCTTTACCTCTAAATAGTGAGAAATATGCACAGGAGGACACAGAAGGAGAGCTGGTGTCTTCTCGTGTCTCGTCAGCTCCACGGCACGTGACGCAGAAGAGACGCAGCTACATTGGAATGAGGAGGCTACTCGTCCTTTAACCTCCACCTGTCATCTTCAGAAGGCTCCACAGCCTTTGTGAGAAAAAGAGCCAAGTACAATATATAGAGTGCGAGAAGTTTATTTATCGCTCTCTTATCTGAAATCCATCCGGACTCAGTGCTCCACAGAGTTGATTCGGCTTCATGTCCGGAGGACGCGTCGTCCTATCGAGGTTCATCGAGTTCACGATGAGCCCGAAAGGAAAGACACGAAAGAGTTCTGGAGGCCCACTGGGTCACGTCCAGAGACGAGGACACATGGACCAAACAACGAGGCAGTGACTTCTTCATATTAAAGGACAGCCAGCACCCACAGACACACAACGCACACAGTCTCCTCCACGGCATCACATGAGTCCAGAAGAAACTCACTTGAAGACTTTCATCAAAGCTCTGCATTATCTTTGGAAACGTCGTCTGATGGGACCTTTGTATCGATGGAACAAAGGGAGTAAGATAAAAGTTATTTTAATCCCCCCCCCCACACACACATTAAGTACACAGGAGTGTTTTATTGCCTCAGCTTGTGTGTTCATGTTACGCTGCCGACGGACCGGACTCAGAAGCCTGGAATGTGGAAGGTGGTGCTGACATGTCGAGGTCTTCGTAGGACTTTTACCAGGGACACAACAGGTCGACCAATCAAACCGCACAGCGAGAGAGAGGGACGAGAGGATGAGGAACAGATAATCACAATAATACTGGGAGGGGGAGTCGCTAAAGAGCCACAGCAAATGGGTTCTATTCATAAAACTAGGGGTTAGCGTCAGGACCCCAATGTCCCCCCGCAGGGACCAGTGGACGAGGTGTGATCACACCCCGGTGTAACATCCTCGCCATCGTGGGGGAGGAGTCTGTTGCAGGAATGGGACGTGTTCTACCGTCTTTACTGCAAAGTGGAACATTTCATATATCCTGTCCTTGGACCTCCAACTTGTCCTGACCGTGATGCGTCGTGATGAGAAGTCCCTGAGACCAGCAGAAAACTGAAAGCCCAGAGCACAATCCAACACACAATAGAATATAATAAGACTCCAAAGACTGAACTGCATTTGCTTCGTCTCTGTGGACGATGTAAGCCGCGCTGTCTCTTTAAATGTGAATGTTTGGATGAGTTTACACTGTGAGACTAAGGGCCCCTTCTTGTTGTCTTTATAGCAACTAGGCTGACTGATGGCTTAGAGTGTGTGTGTGTGTGTGTGTGTGTGTGAGCCGGGAGCCGAGCTGGCGACGGGTCAAAGGTCACCCGTCCTTCAGATGCATTTTTCTCATTAATAACCACTGTGTGTGTTTATCCGTCCACATCTGAGGAATGTGGCCTTTGTGTGTGTGTGTGTGTGTGTGTGTGATGTTTGAAGGGGACGAGGTTCTCACTGAAGCCCTTGATATATTCAAAGGGGGGTTCTTTCCCTCAGGATGTTCTGGATGGTTCCCATTCAGTCTCTCCTGTGAGGTTCTGTTGTCGGCTTTCGTATCTGAAGTTTAGCCTTTTTCCTGCTTTTGTTCTCTGAGTGCATCGATTGTTCAAATATTTAGTAAGGTGAGGTCAGTAAACCCCCCCCCCCCCACACATACCTGAGCACTCACAGTACGAAGGTCCAACTCGGCCTCCAGTGGTCCGATGCTTGTTTTCTCTCCTTATCACTGGTATGTGAGGACTTTCCTTTGGCCTTCAGGTTTATTGTCATCGTAACTCTGCACAACTTTAAGCTTTAACAGGATCGAGACCTTTCAGAATGAGCACCAGCGAAATGTGACACCAAGGGCTTCACTTCCCCCAAAGCAGGCTGTTCAGTTCATGGACCCGTGTCTCATCTCCTCCGTGTGGATAAAAATGGAGCTGCTCATTCACGGGTCCAATCGAACCCTGGAGCCCAACGCGGGTGAAGGTCGATGCGAGGTCACTTCCTCTTTTCACTCTCTCTCACTGATTCAAAGAGACTTCTTGTGCACTCTGAGATAGTCTCGCTGCTTAAAGGCTCAAAGTGTGACGCTCGTGTGACCTTTGAAGCTCTTTAATGCCTATTTGTTTAATTAATCGATCCCTGTGCATCAGTGAGTCCGTTCCTCATAAACAGCTCATGAGAGGTTTGCTCCTTGTTCTTGGTGTTTTCAAAATAGAAAGAAGCCTCGTTGCTCATGAAGATGTCTTTGGTCCAACAAAGTGCTCATAGATGAATCTTTTTTTCTGACCAAACCGTCCGTTCTGGTGAGTTCACCCTGTGCCGCAGTGAATTGTGGGTATTCTGCCGAAGCTTTGACGGCACCTGTTGGATCCCCGAACGGAGTGACCTGGATGTGTCAGACGAAGCTTCGCTCGGCTTCACAGTGACATCAGAGAGAAGAAACGTTCTCTGTTTCAACGTCACATTTGATTTCACTCCACCGGAGACGAGAACTTTCCCCGTGATCCATCAGGACGCTCTCATGTGTAAATTTAGTCTCTTTCAGAGACATGCTCCTGATAATGAACTAATCATAGAGCTTAGGTGGAATTTTACAGCTTTTAAGCAGTATTTTGAGTTTAAAGCTTGGATTGTTTTTACACACGCATTTTGAATTCCTTAAAGCCAACTTTATTAGGTCAACACGTTCTCGGCTTCCAATTCTCTTTTCAAAATAAACTTCCATCCAAACAGGAAGTTTGGATGAAGCAGCCAAATGTTGACATTGATTTTCGTGTGTTTGGATAATGACGACGTCAGAGGACAGAAGTAATGTTGGCTTTTGGTTTCTCACAGGAAACTAAAAGCTTTCCAGGATCATGGAGATGCTTCTGAGTGTCTGAAGTCAGGAACCTGAATAATTGCAACTGAAATGTCGCTGAACGGAAACACAGCGACTCAAACTGCAGATTAAAAGCTGGAGGATGAACTTGAACTTTAATAACTTCCCTCTGGGGACCAACAGGAAGTCCTCAGAGGAGGACCTGATCCGTTTCACTTCCCTTTCGGGTTCCTGGCAGCCAGATAAAGGCTGGGGGAGGATGTGCGGGTAATAAACGCCTCGCTGGCGTTGATCTGCTGAGTTCCTCCTCCGACTCGTAAGCAGCAGCCGATCGATAAGCAGCTCCAACCCGAGCTCCTCAATCTGAGGATTGATCCTCTAACCCTCGACGAAAATGTGTGTGTGTGTGTTTGTTTATGCCTCTGAATGTGTGCTTACCATTAAATGCCTGGCTGTGTGTGTGTGTGTGTGTGTGCTCTGAGTCATTAGACAGAACAAAGCCATCACTTTGTTGGGATCACTTCCTGCTTCAGGGTTAAAAACAAGCTCCCTGATCCCCTTCATTCTAAATCCCGGGTCTGGTACCATCGGATGCCCCTGTAGCCTGCGTTAGCGTTAGCACTGGTTAGCAGCCCCGAGCCTGTGGTGCTGACAGCTGATCACGCCGCGTGCTATCCTGCTAGCTGCTGAAACACACGTCACACAATGAAGCCTGTGGTTACACACGTTTTACTCAGAATGAGAATAAAACAAGTTGAAGGTTAATTAGGCTTTTTATTGGTGGATGAACGTCTTAAGTGACGCACTCATCTCAGTCTGCTTTGTCTTTATGTGAAAACTCATGCGCTGTTTTAGACCCCAAAACAGTTGGAAAGGCAGAATTGTCCAAAAATTGTAGAGCTCCTTGTGAAAAGTCGAGGGGGGGGGGGCATCTCAGAAGAGAGAAGATCCCGCTGTCACGTCGTGAGAGGCTCACGGGCTCAAACGGGTCGTTTCAGCGAGTCGAAGGTTTGGAACTGCAAGCTCCGAGCGTCTTCTTCCGACTCAGTGGCGTTTCTACGTGTGTGCGTGAGTGTGTGTGTGTGTGTGTGTGTGTGTGTGATTGGGATTTTCTGCTCCAGTTTTCCGGCCTGTCCGCTCAGTCTGCTGCAGACTCGTCTTAAATCAGCCAGCTGGACGGCAGCGGGGGGGGGGGGGGGGGAAGTGTTCAGACGTGTGTTGTGAATTATCGGCTCTTATTGATGATGCAGAAACTTTATGTCCCTTAAATACGTGCAGTAACGTTTCAACATATATCTTTAAACGCACTAATACGCTTTCACGCCGACCAAAACCCAACAAACTGAAATGCTGACTGGGTTTAGCAGAGAAACGATGTTTGGTGAATTACTCATTTGAGTCTTTGACATCTACGTTGTTATTGAGCTTTGATCAGGCCAGCTGACCTGGACCTGGACACCTCCTGCAGACCTCCTGCAGACCTCCTGCAGACCTCCATCTGCCGGACCGGAGAGACAGAAGTGATTCTCACAAACCTCACGGAGGGAAAGCAGAGAACACACAACGGAGACGGAGACAGTGTCCGGGGACACTCTCTTTAGGGACGGGACATATGGATCTCTCAGAGATGATTTTTGAGAGAACAATGGAATCAACACGCTCCAAACGCTTCGACCACTAATTGCGGTCTTCTGTCAGCTGATTCCATCAGAGTGTATTTACTGAACAGGGCAGCTGCCGCTGCACAATGACACCAAAGAACGCTGCGTGCGTCTTTTCATCAGGACAAAGACGCTTCATGAAGGGACCTTTCACTGATGGTCATACGACCCGTCCTTATTTAATAATCATTAACATCCCTAAACATCATTGAAGTGCAGCTTTACGCACGTAGTCTTTGTGTTATTGTTAAAGCGTTTGATTGATGAAGCAGCAAACAACGATCATTCATTCAGAAGGTCATGTGACCAGAGAATGACGGCTCTCTCCTTGGGTCAGCAGAGCTTCTCCTCACTTTTCAGTAAAGTTAGCTACTAGCTAGCTAGCTAGCGAGCTCCCTTGGCGCCGACTGCTTTAATTGGTTCTGCGAAAAACCAAAAGGCCCCGATAGGGAATGTTCCTCCTGAGACCGAACGAAGAGAAGGACTCACGGGGTCCAGTTCAGACGTGCAAAGAAAAGACAAAACGAGACGACCAGTTGTCTGCGGAGGAGGAAGGAGAAACATTTCAGAAGGATTCAAACTGTCTTCTCAGCTCAGGAAACAGAGAGAAACGGCGCGTGGGCGAGAAAAGTGAGACGTCGAGAAAAAAAAAAAAAAACGTACAAGGACTGATCCATCTGTCCCCCGGGAGGTGGTGTCGTCTTCTCCCGCCTTCAAACGGGGTGGAATGGAGCGATCCATCAGGAGAGAGGAACGTGTTCCTGTGTTGGATGAGAGAGGCTTCATTTAAGTGGATTCCTCAGCAGCCTGAAGCCTTCAGATGTTCCACTGTGCTCCCTCAGTCCCACCTTCATGTTCCCTGAGCTGTGCCTTCAGACGCTGGATGGTGGGCGGATTGGTTTCATCAGCTCTTCACTCCACAGTGGATCCGTCTCATGTCTTTCATTTAAAGATGGAGTGATGGACCATCTCCGGTCCTTTTCACCGTCTCAATCAGGAGTCTAAGATCACCTCCCTTCAGACCCTCCTGACAGATGAACTTTGTTCTGGGCCCCCCCCCTCGTGCTCCTCCTACCCGCAGCTTGCAGGTCACATTAAGCGTCTCCTCCAGGTTGCTCCGGCTCTTCAAACACTGGAAACCACACGGCTGGCAGCCAGAAACCGTGCGTCTGGTTGAAGGAGGCCGTTGTCTGCCTGGGGGGGGAGGGCGTGGGGGGGGGGGGTCATTGTCCTGGCACCTCGAGGCGGGTGTCAGATGGTGTGAAGCAGCAGACAGTCGTCCATTGTGGCCGGTGTGACGCTGCGGCAGGAACGGCAGATAGCGACTGTTTGGACGTTCAGGGGGGGGGGGGGGAGGCGGGGTGAGGGGGATGGGGGGGGGCTTTTGAGCGCATAGTGGAGACGAGGCATTCGGTGTGGCTTCATTGGCGGCTTCGTCCCCTTTCAGGACGAGACTGTGTGTAGCCACAAGAGGTTGGCTGTGGGGGGGGCAGGAGGGGCGGGGGGGGCAGATATTTCAGATAAGAAGAGATTTCTGAGTTTTGTTGACTTGGAGGCCCTTTGGTGGTTCTCTCTCACATGTTGTTTGTATGATTCTGCGTCAGGAGACATGTGAGGGCACCTAGTAGAGCTTTAGATGTTCAACCTGTTTTTTCCTCCAGTAAAAGCAGCAGATTTCAAACATTCACAACACATTTCGTTTTTCTGCCTCTTCCTGATGAGCCCAATCGGCTTTGGGCCTTTTTTCCCACATCGTACAGACTGAACGTTTCCTGAGTCTTAAAAAGCCTGAAATGTTGTGGCATCAGAGCCCCCCCCCCCCCACAAGGAGACAGATGGTGGTATCTATGAAAAGACTCTTCAACTCCAGCAGCGCGCCAGGAATCTGTGTGTGTGTGTGTGTGTGTGTGTGTGTGCAGCTCTCCGTACTCGCAGTAATGAAGTCATTGCGGCTCCAGACTCCATTCGTTGTCTTCACATGTTGCTCCTCTCAACAGCATCAAACCCAACGCAAACAAAGACCTCCTCCAGCTCCCCATCATCTCTGGCAGATGGTCTGGGTTCGTATTTGTGAAGGTGTCTCACTTCCAGCCAGCTAGGGACGCTCCTTAAGGGACATTGATTGTCTCAGTAAGAGACATTTTAATTTCCTCCCCACGAAGGAGGAACTTGAAACAGATTCAGAGTCCCTTCATCCGTCTTTCTTCTCGTGGCGTTTGAGCTCTTGAGAGGAGACGTCGTGCTGGGACCTTCTGAAGTGTTCCCTCCCGGCTCGGCTGTTGCGTAACACACTGGCGCAACGCGTGAATCCATCCAACCGCAGCGAGACTCTGCTCTTCATCACGAAACGCTTCCTCCTTCGACCTCCTTCTGAACATCTTGTCTCTTCCTTTCGTTGCAGAGATTCCAAAATGGGAGGCAAGCTCAGCAAGAAGAAGAAGGGATACAGCGTGAACGATGACAAGGCCAAGGACAAGGACGCCAAGGCAGAGGGGGCCTCTGCCGAGGAGAGCGAAGCGCCAAAGGACAACAAGGACGAGGCTGCGGGGGCCGCCGACGCCAAGGAGGTAGCCAACGACACGGCGGCCAAAGAGGCGCCGGCCGCGGACGCCGCGGCGCCCAAGGAGGAGGAGAAGAACGCCGCTCCCGCCGCCAAGGAGCCCGAGAAACCCGCCGCCAACGCCGAGCCCGCCAAGGCCGAGGAGAAACCAGCAGCCCCCGCCCCGGCCAAGGACTCGGCCCCCGCCGCCGCGGCGCCCGAGGCCAAGGCCGCGGCGCCCGAGAGCAAAGACGAGGCCGGCGCCAAAAAGACTGAGGCCCCCGCGGCACCAGCAGCCAAAGCCGAGGCCTCGGCCGACCCCAAGCCCAAGGAGGCCGCCGCCCCGAGTCCAGCACCGGCCGCCGAGCCCCCCCCCCCCAAGGAGGCCAACGCCGCCGAGGCGCCGAGCAAGGATCAAACCGTAGCAGTTCAAGATTAATGGACAGCTTCTCCTCGGAAACAAGTGAAGTACGCAACTCGACGACGATGAAGATTAAAAAAGCAACAAAAAAAGATATTAACTACCCCCCCCCCCCCATATTATGATGATGATGATAATAATGTCATGTTGATGAATTGTTGATTAAGGAAGACGAGAAGATGATTATTGCTATTATTATTATTATTACGTTTTACTCTATTTTTTCTGCTGTGGTATTTGAACTTTGATACGAGTTTGTGTCGGTCGCCATCCTTCATCTTCACGCTCCTCCATACGCCAACACGCCCCCCCCCCCCAACCCCCCGACACCCCCCTGCAGCACCCACGTATTGGGGGTAAAATGGGGCCGAGGGGGGGGGGGGGGGGGGTCGCGTTGCTGCAGGTTTTCCTCTCGGCCGAAGACGTAGAGGGTTTAGATCTCATCACTTAAGGCTTCCTCAGACACTCAGGAGAACCAAGCAGAACTTTGCAGAGAAAACACGTTCTTAGACGCATCAAACAGTCGTTTTTCAGATAAACCTCTAGATTTTGTACTGAAACACTTAGTTATGTTCTAAGTGAACTAAGCAGTTTTTTAACATTTGTAAAACACTTATAAAATAAGGCAAAGCCTCGCTGCAAAGGTCTCCTACGTGTTCTTGGAAAACCAACGACTCTACAAACCAATCTGATGACCAATGTGAACAGATTTTAGACGCAAGAGAAAAACCTGCAGTTAGTTGGGATTGAAGCTCCTTTGGATGCATGAGTTCATCTCCCCCCCCCCCCCCGTAGATCCCGCCTGCAGCGTGAAACCTCCCCATTGAAAACCAGTCTGGTATCCGGCCCAGCTCGATCTGCTTCTGGTCCGCGTTCCCATGGCAACCGCACGCCGCGCTGTCATCGCTTGGGTCCAACCTCCTCTCGAAGCGTCTCTGTGGACGACATGCAGGCTGCATGCGGGCTGCATGGCTGCAGCGGTGGGAGAAGGAAGCTCTTTGCATGCTCCACTCGTCTCGCTCGCATGGAGCAGTTTGCTCTCAGAGAAGAACCATCGGCGACGTGTAGCATTCTGTTCCTGAGATGAACTGAGGTCACATGACCACGGTGACCCCCCCCCCCCCCCGGTGCTCCAGCATATGTGCTTTCCTTGTTTCTACCGATGCATACATGCAGATCTATAATGTATGTATATATTCATTCATCTCACACTTCCTGTTCCACCCGAGCGATGCGCGGCGTCTTCCTCGCAGCACCGTAGCAGAAACACACTCTGGGGGGGGGCGCTGCGTGTCCTGGGTTCCCCCCCCCCCCCCCTCCTCTTGACTCAGTGATTTGCATGTCCGTGGTTGGGTGAACCTGTGGTCCTGTCTGTTTGGTCAAGTGGAAAAAAAAAAATCTTTCTCAGTCTGCATCCGTGACTTCAGTCGATATATTTCCATCCCATGCGTCACCGCCGCTCCTCACACGCTCATCCAGACGCCAACAAGGTCACATGTGATGCATTCAAACGTATATGTACTTGTATAAATGGTGCAACAGTAATAAAATGTGAGAAATTGACTGAAACTCGAGCAGTTTGTGGAAGTCGGCTTTTTTCACACATGTTAAATATCGAGGTCCGAGTCGCTGACTGTGAGTCTCGGGTTCCTCCACATCTCCAGAAGAGTCCATGAAGATCCAGTCGTGTCTCCATGATGGAATGAAGCCACTAAACGATCAATCAATCAATTTACAACACATGGAACTCCACATTAGAATGAAAGCAACACGCACGCAGTGCTTGAAACGCGACGCACAGACATCAAAGCAGCCGAATGGAACTGAAGCCAACGAGTGTCACCTGGATGATGAAGATCACAAAGGACACGCAGGTCTTCACACTCAATTCCAGCTTCTTCAACGCACACACACACACACACACACATATGCTGTGATATTTAATGAAGTTTCCCTTTCAGCCTCCTACATGTTTGTGCTGTGTGGCTCCACTGGTCAGTGAACCATCTGAGGAGGACACCATGCAAGAGAAGTGCATTATGGGTCTTCATGAGAGGATGAGGCTTCATAGGAGGAATATTCTGAATATTCAGCAAGTACTAAACGACAAAGTACAACAGAACACGCAGTACTCTACAACAGTACGCACAGTACAATAACAGTACTCACAGTACTCTACAACCCGGAGCCAGTGGAGCGTGACGGGTTTAAATATTCAGATGTTCCCATGATGCTCCTCACGTTTCTTCTTGCGTAATCTAACGTGTTGAATATTTGAACGTGTTGGAAGTATGATATTTAAAAACACAACGTTAAGACGTTAAGAAAAATGAGTCGTTGCTGAAGGTTGACATCTCCACCGGCCCCCCCTACCCCCCCACAGAGACCCCCCCCCCCCACCTCACCCGCCCACCACAGAGAGCGGGTGGAAACAAAGGGGGGGTTGAAAATAACCTCAGAAATCGGCTTTGATGTCCGACCCACAACAAGCAGCAGGGTCCACGAGGAGCCGCCCCATTGGTCCACGCCACCTCCTGCTCCCGAATCTCGCCTAGCAACAGGCACAAGTGCAGCCGTTGCAGAGACCCCCCCCCCCCCCCCCATCCCCCTCCTGCCTCCCTGTGGGGGAGCTGCTGATAGATGGAGCATGTGGAGGCGCACATAGAGGGGGGGGGGGGTGTTACACACACACACACACATGTACAGTAGGAGCTCCTCGTACGGGGAGGAGAACCTTATATAACAGCTTCTGACAATGGGGTCCTTCAGCTGGACGGGAATCGAACACACGACGTTCCAAACACGACCTTCTCGTTTCAACGTCAACTTTTTCAGGAATAAAAACGTAAATCAATAAAACCAAAAGACTTTAGAGTCGTATAACAGATTATTAAAAAATCAATGGTCAAATAAAACACAATCTTCCAGTTCACAGAGTCTAGCGGTGTATCTGGGGGGGGATGGGGGGCGTCGGGGGGGGGGGGGGATGGGGGGGGGCACTGGAATCTTTGTGATTGTTGTAATTATCGTCTCAAACGCCTCGTCTGCCACCACCTGCCTTTTTTATTTATTTATCTTTTATTCCCCTCCAGCTGTCATTGGCTGGCTGTGTCGTCATGGCAACCACATACCAGGAAACATGTGTAAGGGTTGTGTGTATTAGTACACACATCAGTACACACCGTGTCTACCAGAATAAGACTGTATACAGTAATGTAGTAGAAACCAACTATTACATTACTTCAAATACCAACATTTTGGAAGGAAAGTGCCTTCAAACCTTGTTTGGTCCTTCAGGGAGACGCGTGTTCTTCTCACATGATCTGGATTGTGTTGTTGTGTGCGTTGTGTTGTGCGTGTTCTGTCAGGATTTGTCAGTAAGCAGTGTTTTACGAGCCAAAGCCGAACTTCTAACAACAACCTGCTTTATCTTCCTCACAAATGTGTGTTTGCTTCAGTAGAGAAACACAAACGTTGCTTTTACACACAAATCAATTCAGAGCTTTTTTGTGGATTTTACTGTTTAAAAGAATACATTTAAAGGATTTGTTGAGTCAGTCTCCTGAGACGATGTTCTTGTAAATTATTGATGAAAAGGTGGAATGATTTCAGGTGATTTACCTGTGTTAAAGCCAAAAAAACAATCAATTATCCGGGACCCTAGTTCTGTCCTTCAAAATAAGATAACCCGCTTCAACCCCTTCAAATAGATATAAAAATAAAAGCTCCTTCGTCGTCATCACTTCTGTGTAGGAATTAAACATTTAAATACGTTAATGAATATGTGTGTTAATAACAAACATACAATAAAAAGAGCAGAAACAGCGTCAGCGCCTTCGAGAAGGTTTGAAAGTCGAAGATTGGAGAAAAAATCTCCAAAGAGAATCAATGTAAAGAAAAACATGCTGAACATTTGAAAAGGTTTAAAACTGCAACTCATTGAAGGAATAGAACTAAAGGAGTGTTTCATCAGAACATCGCAGCGAGCTCGTGATAGAAACTGAAGAGCAGAGGGATCTCCAGTCGGCCTCGTTCTCCAGGAGGCGCTCATTACGTTTCCATGGGCGCACTGGTTGCCAAGCAACAACAGCAGTACTTTGTGTGAGAGGAACTACAGACGCGCTGAGTGGCTTTTGATTAAAGGAGAATAGATGTTTGATCTTTTCATGATGGGACGTGGAGTTGGAGGAGGAGGAAGATAATGATGATGATGATGCTCGTAGGGAGGAAGCTTTTTAAACACGTTTCAGTAACATTTCACTCATTAATGCTGCGTTACCATGGAGAAGAACATCTCCTCCATGCCCAGTGAGCCCAACTAACACACCTGGTCCTTCACAACCTTCCATTTTATCCTCAAGTCTCGCGATGCCAATTAACTTGGAGTTCTTCTAAGGTTCCTCGACGTTACGCTCATCAACACAAAGTCACACGGAGACAAACTATTTCAGGCTCTTCTTCTGTGGTTATTTTTGGTTGCTGTGTTCGTTTCGTCTGTCAGAGGAAGTCGCTGCTTCTAACATGTGAAGCAGAAGCACCACTAGCTGGATTCACACCAGTAAGAGGAAGGAATTTAAGAAGAAGCTGTGGAGGTCGTCCTGAGGAGTCGCCCCCTGCTGGCCGCCAGAGAGAAATTAAGGTGTGGGGGGGTCCTCCTGTGGTTTGTCCGTCTCTTTGTTTTGGGCTGACCTGTTGGAGCCCCCCCGCTGCGACGAGGCTGTGGAGCTAGTTGCCTAGCAACAGGCAGAAAGCTGGCTTGTGTTTTTTTTTACGTAACGGGGAGTTTGATGGTTGAATGTAGGACGCTGTTCTTGTGTGTGTGTGTGTGTGGGGGGGGGGGGAGGGTGTTTGAGACCCCCCCACCACACACACATCGCTAAATGACACCCTGCAGCAGGCGGGACACAAAGCGTCACGATCATCTCTTCCTCCCAGCCTCCAACCGAGCCTCCCACCGGGGGGCGGGGCAGTGTTCACCGGCAACCTGCCGCCCCGTGGCCCCCGTGGCCCCCGCCTCGAGATTCCACTCCTGTAGTGTACACTGTACACTGGGTCCCTTTCTCCTCCTCCTCCTCTTCTTCTTCTGTCCCGTTTGAAGGCGTTTGGCGTCCTTCAGTGTTGCGTCACAGCGAGTGGTAGTGTTCCTGAATGTAGTGCACGTGTGAATAGTGCACGTGAGAATAGTGCACATGTGAATAGTGCACGTGTGAATAGTGCACATGTGAATAGTGCACGTGTGAATAGTGCACGTCTGTGAAAAACCGCGAGAACACACCTGAAGTCTAAGAGGAACTACAGAAGAACAACATGAACTTTTTATTTTACCAGATTTTATTCATTTAGTTAGAATGTGCAGATTCTTTAAGCTCGTCATGCTCTTCAGTGTGCAGTTTGCTGTGTGTGTGTGTGTGTGTGTGTGTGTGTGTGTGTGCGTCTTCTTCCCAGATGGCGGTCAACTGAGAAGCATCATCGACGGGGAGGAGGCGGTTGCCATGGTGAAAGTGACGTGCAGTTCATATTCAAACGGCTTAAAAAATCGGTGCTTTGACTCTGATTTACATGGATAATAGAATAATACTTTAATAATAAATACTAATAGAACAATACCTTAATAATAAATACTAATAGAACAATACCTCAATAATAAATACTTATAGAATAATACCTTAATAATAAATACTAATAGAATAATACCTTAATAATAAATACTAATAGAACAATACCTCAATAATAAATACTTATAGAATAATACCTTAATAATAAATACTAATAGAATAATACCTTAATAATAAATACTAATAGAACAATACCTCAATAATAAATACTTATAGAATAATACCTTAATAATAAATACTAATAGAATAATACCTTAATAATAAATACTAATAGAACAATACCTCAATAATAAATACTTATAGAATAATACCTTAATAATAAATACTAATAGAATAATACCTTAATAATAAATACTAATAGAACAATACCTCAATAATAAATACTTATAGAATAATACCTCAATAATAAATACTAATAGAATAATACCTTAATAATAAATACTTATCATACATGGAGACCTTTTCTCTTCCGAAAATCCTCACTTCTATTTTGAATGAAGAGCTTTTTATTCTCAGTTTTGTGTGTTCTTTTCTGATCTTTATGATGAACATCTCTACATCGTTAATAACACAAAGGGTTCATTAAGTGAACACAAAGAGGGGGAGCTCTCCGACAGGTGAGGCCAATCAGTTACCAAGGTGGGAGGAGCCAGCCAATCAGAAAGCACCTGACACAATAGCATCTGGTATAAATCTCCAGCTTTTAGTGTCTCCTCATGAAGCATCTTGTTTAACTCAGGAGGTAAAACAACGCTTGGTGTGGAGATTCCTTCAGTCCTCACAGACATCCTGAGCATCACATGACCAGAAGAGACGTAAGAAGACATGACTTTATTCATGGGACACTTTCAGTTTCATGTTGTTATTTATTACACACGCTCTTAAACAATCACATCTCATCAAATACATGCACGTGCACGTGACCCCCCCCACGGCAGAAACCCCTCTACCAGCTGAGGGGCTCAGGGTGAGGGGGTCAGAGGTCACGTAACCATGACAGCAGACAGGGCCATCAGCTGAGCCTCTGCTGCCCCCTGGCGGGCGATTGTGTGCGTTGCACGAGGTCGTTTTCACATTTACAAAAGTACTCGTGAATATATGAAAGGAAACATGATATACAAACAAATAGAAATTATATTAAAAGATCAACAGATAAACATTGCATGTTATTACTTTTTCTTTTCTCTCTGATAACAGATTATTCTCTCTGATTATTGAACAGAATACATTTCAGACTTCAGCTTAATTTAAGATCTTTAATGGAACATTGTCATTACTTTTCAAGCAGCATTTAAAAAAAGAATTGAAATGCTCTGATCTGCTCGTTTCCCCTGGTTTCACCTGCTTGTGTTCATGAGTTCATTGAGAACATCTTCTGTCTCCTCCACCTGACGGCTCGCTGAGCTTCTGGACTTCTCCTCGGTGTCCTTTATTTAAATTCACACTCCTTTTGGCTCTAAAGAGCTCACTGAAGGATGTTCTTCTCTCATCCAACACTAACACCACCTTCTTCTACAGAAAGGCTTCAAGACCTCAAAGACCAGCTGCGTTCCGATGATCAGGTCTGAATCTGATCAGTATCTTCATCATACTCATCTTCATCCCATCTTCTACCTGTAACCCTTTGATTCGCCCACGTTGCCTTCTATGAAGTCCTGAATCTGAATTTTTGATTTCATTTTACAGATATTTTCCTGTATTTTCTGTAATAAAAAAAAAGTTTATAAATTAAGCTGTGACATATTCATAATATTAATTATGAAAATGGGATCTTCTCTCCTTTTGTCCCAGAACGCGGTGCACAATATTTGAGAAGCATGAATAATATTTAGAACACATACAGACATTTGAGGTAAAGCGATGAAGACGATGAATGAAGGCAACTAGACACGAGGCTTGTATAAAAATGAGACCCCTTTTTATTGTGTTCTCATATATAAAAGAAATACAAAAAAAGAAACATGGACACGGGGGTCAGAGCGGGACGGGGTCAGGGTTTTGGGTCGGGGCGACATAAAAAGGGAGCGACTGGAGGAGCATGGGGGGGGGGGGGTAGTCCTGTCCCCCCTCCTCTCTCTAACCGCACCCCCTCCTCTTCATCCTCCTCCTCCTCCAGTTTCAGTTCTTCGCACATTCATCGTTGGCGGAGCGGTTTGCAGGAGGACAGAAACAATCTCATTGGTTGAGTTAAACCTGAGTGGGAGGAGCCTCAGAAGCCCTCCCCTCACATATTCTCCTCTTCCCGTCTCACGTGACCTTTGCGATGATCGAATGTGGGCGGGTTCGTTTTGCTCACCTGAGCGAGTTAGCTATGGAGCTAACGCGCTAATGCCTCTGTTTACATTCAGGTCTGATTGTTATTGTTTTTATAAAGTATCCACTTATTATTATAGACTGTTACTGTTGTTATAAAGTATCCACTTATTATTATAGACTGTTACGTTGTTATAAAGTATCCACTTATTATTATCAAACTGTTACTCTTGTTATAAAGTATCCACGTATTATTATAGACTGTTACTGTTGTTATAAAGTATCCACTTATTATTATAGACTGTTACTGTTGTTATAAAGTATCCACTTATTATTATCAAACTGTTACTGTTGTTATAAAGTATCCACTTATTATTATAGACTGTTACGTTGTTATAAAGTATCCACGTATTATTATCAAACTGTTACTCTTGTTATAAAGTATCCACTTATTAATATTAGACTGTTACTGTTGTTATAAAGTATCCACTTATTAATATTAGAATGTTACTGTTGTTATAAAGTATCCACTTATTACCAGTAGTCATTACTCTCATAAATGAATCATTTATGTCGTATGTTTGATTGAAGGACTGTAAACATGACGACGCAAATCGCCCTGTTGTCGGTTTTCTTTGTTTTTAAACAAAGAGGCAAAGCTCTTGCATCTTAATTTGCATAATGACGACTCTACCTCCCTTTATGCAAATGAGGCTCTACCTCCCTTTATGCAAATGAGGTCGGTCCGTGGCGAGGCGGCGGGCTCGCTGAGCTCTGAACAAAATGTCAAAGTAGATAAAAATCAAATGGATATCCTGTGACCAGGCGTTCATCTGTCTGTGACTCATCAGCCGAGGCCGAACCAAGCCCCGCCCCCTTGCTGCCGGACCGCTCCGTTGTTTCACCTTTCTCCTGCCTTTTGATTCGCTGGTTCGCCCCCGTCGGAAAGGGTCCATGAAAACCTGTAGAAGTGATAACCAGCCCCCCCCACGAGGAGCGGCGAGCGTCTCCATCTCCCCCGTGCTGGAGGAACACGGCGTCCTGTGTGAACAGGACCAGATCTACTGAAGGTCCAGAACCGGGCGCCGGGACTCCTAAAGAACTTCCTCTGTTTATAACTCAACCGCCGGGACCTGCGTTCCGCCTCCGAAGAGCAGAAGCTCCTCCTCCTCCCCCGGGCCCCGCCCCCTCAGGTCAGCTCGGCCTTGTCGGCCGCCTCTGCGTGGTGCCCCGCCCCCACCTCGGAGCTGCCGGGCGCTAACAGCGTCCTGCGGTTGTAGTGGTGGTGGCCCTTCATGATGCCCGAGTTGTTGTTCTCGTTGAGGATCTGCTTCTGCTTCTGGCGGTTGAGCGACTGCACGAGGCCCAGCACCACGGCGGCCAGCGAGTACTGGCCCGTGATCTTGCGCGGCTGCATGATGAGCGGGTTGGGCTGCACGCGGCCCAGCAGGAAGTGCGTGCGGATCTTGCCCTCCTGCTCGCTGATGCCCTTGACGTAGATCTCGCCGCGGTACTCGAAGGCGAAGCCGCGCTCCTTCAGGATCAGGAAGGTGTCCTCGGGGACCTGGATGTGGCCGCTGACGCCCGTGCTGTCCATCCGGCTGGCCAGGTTCACCGTCTTCCCCCAGATGTCGTACTGAGGCTTCTTGGCGCCGATCACGCCCGCCACCACCGAGCCGTGGGCCATACCTGGGGAGGCACACACGGGGAGGGGGGGGGTCAGAGGGTCAATAATCAAATTGCATCCCACAACCTGAAGATCATCACACTACAGATTAGAACTAGACGGGACATCAGGGAGAAAGTGAGAGGGATGAGAGGAGGAGGAGGAGGATGAAGAGGAAAAGTAGGATGCTTAGGAGGAGGAGAAGGAGATCGGTGAAGAGGCAAAGGAGGATGCTTAGGAGGAGGAGGCGGAGGAGGAGGTTATAGAGGCAAAGTAGGATGCTAATGAGGAGGAGGAGGAGGAGGAGGAGGAGGAGGAGGAGGCGCTCTCACCAATCCTTAGCTGGAAATTGTTGAACGAGTGCTTGTTGATCTCCTGGATGCTCTCGTTGAGGGCGATGGCGAAGTCAGCCAGCGCACACAGGTGACCCCACTTGTCTTCACACTGCTGCGGGTCAGAGGAGAGCAGAAGAGGGGGCGGAGTCAGCTGCAGGGCCGGCGGCGGGACGTCGGGGGCAT
The DNA here is from genome assembly GCF_949316345.1 of Pungitius pungitius. Taxonomy (NCBI): domain Eukaryota; kingdom Metazoa; phylum Chordata; class Actinopteri; order Perciformes; family Gasterosteidae; genus Pungitius; species Pungitius pungitius. Next base: position 1,330,917 of record NC_084914.1, read on the forward strand.
GTTCAAGTACACAACGGTACATTTACTGGGTTTACTTCTAGGCTGGAGTGAAATATTGAACTACATGGATGACGCAGGGAGGTGGAGGCGTGGGTGGAGACGGTCAGGGGGGAAGTCCCGGCTGACGGGGGCTCACCTGTTTCTCGGGGGACAGGCCGGAGACCGCCATGTAGGTGCTGCCGATGGTTTTGATCTTCTCGATGTCCTGGAAGCGATCCTCCCCCAGTAGCTGTGGAGAGAAGAGGGGCGTGAATGCGTGATGACAGCACCACACAACGACCTACAAAGCCTACAACACCATCCTGGTGGGGGGGGGGGGGTCTCACCTCGTCGAAGTCGGCGATGATCTCGTTGAGCAGCCGGAGGCACTCGACCCCCTGGTTGTTCATCTCCGTCTGCGAGTAGAAGTCAGCGAATCCCGGGATGGAGGCGAACATCACGCCCACCGAGTCGTAGGACTGGGAGTACAGCTCCTGGGGGGGGGGCAGATCACACACCTTTCACTCAAAATACCAGGTTGCACTGTGACATATGCGATGACGAGTTAGAACCACTACAGAGTGGGCGGGCTTAGTGCGATCCAACGCCTGAGACCCCCCCCCCCTTATCTCTAGAAGTACTCATGATGATGATCTCAAATGGGGCTGGTAGAATGTTCTGTGATGATGCTGCACCACCCTCCACCACGGGGGGGCGCCATCGACCCGCCGAGCTGCTCACACGCTAATGTCTCCTGAGTGATTCATCGCATCATTATGGGAATATGTGAAGAGGCTGTAAACACAATTTAAAATATATTTAATTAAAGGGGAGGGGGGGGGAGTTATTCTGCTCGACTCTTCATTTTAATTAAACATAAATAATCCCCGACTTAATTGTGACACCGCTGCTGGCATTTTGCAAACTTCACGAGCTCGGTCAAATGTCAAAGAGAACTTGAGGGTGAACTTCCTTTCACACACTTTATGGAGAGACCTGTCAATCAGCGTGTAGCCCCGCCCTAAAGCATCTGTCTGTCTGACTCTACATGGAGCATAAGTTCCTAAACTTTGTGATAAAAGCATCATTATTCATTTCACTTTAGTCTTTTCCTGCTTTCAAAGTGAAACCTTACGATACAACGCAGAGATCACACATTTCAGTTTTGGGGAAAATGGAATCAGAATGAAGTAAGAAAAAGTGAAAGGACTTAAAGATGATTCTTCAAAAAGCGTGAGAATGAAAATGTAGAGATGAACGACCCTCTGATTAACCTGCTGGATCTCAGCAGCTCTTCAGGAGCCCATCAATAACGCAGCATCTAACCCACTGCAACCACAATCAGCCTAAATAATGATGTAACGAGGGAGCAGGGCCCCCACCCGGCCCCCACCGACACATTTTTATAAACGCGTCTCTCTTCTATTCAGAAGCGGCAGAATGACTCCTCTGGTCCATGAAGGTGCAGCAGGACGAGCAGCTGGACAACATGAATGAGAGAGATCGATCGACCTCAGAGTTCTACTGGGGGGGGGGGGGGGGGGGGGGGCAATGAACCCCCCTTCCTTACATCTGAAGCATGGAGATAGAACTTCCTGTCGCAGTGATGCAGATGTCTGTTGACTTCAACGCTGCAGAATTCATCATTCAGATATAAAGATGGACCATCATCCACTAAATCAACATTGTTGATCGTGCAGTCATTTCGTTATAGACGTCTATGGGAGCAGAGGAGTCGCCCCCTGCTGGTCACTACACAGAAGTAGAGTCATTTCCTCATAGACGTCTATGGGAGCGGAGGAGTCACCCCCTGCTGGTCACTACACAGAAGTAGAGTCATTTCCTCATAGACGTCTATGGGAGCGGAGGAGTCACCCCCTGCTGGTCACTACACAGAAGTAGAGTCATTTCCTCATAGACGTCTATGGGAGCGTGGGAGTCGCCCCCTGCTGGTCACTACACAGAAGTACAGTCATTTCCTCATAGACGTCTATGGGAGCAGAGGAGTCGCCCCCTGCTGGTCACTACACAGAAGTAGAGCCATTCCCTTATAGACGTCTATGGGAGCGGAGGAGTCACCCCCTGCTGGTCACTACACAGAAGTAGAGTCATTTCCTCATAGACGTCTATGGGAGCGTGGGAGTCGCCCCCTGCTGGTCACTACACAGAAGTACAGTCATTTCCTCATAGACGTCTATGGGAGCAGAGGAGTCGCCCCCTGCTGGTCACTACACAGAAGTAGAGTCATTTCCTCATAGACGTCTATGGGAGCGGAGGAGTCACCCCCTGCTGGTCACTACACAGAAGTAGAGTCATTTCCTCATAGACGTCTATGGGAGCGTGGGAGTCGCCCCCTGCTGGTCACTACACAGAAGTACAGTCATTTCCTCATAGACGTCTATGGGAGCAGAGGAGTCGCCCCCTGCTGGTCACTACACAGAAGTAGAGTCATTTCCTCATAGACGTCTATGGGAGCAGAGGAGTCGCCCCCTGCTGGTCACTACACAGAAGTAGAGTCATTTCCTCATAGACGTCTATGGGAGCAGAGGAGTCGCCCCCTGCTGGTCACTACACAGAAGTAGAGTCATTTCCTCATAGACGTCTATGGGAGCAGAGGAGTCGCCCCCTGCTGGTCACTACACAGAAGTAGAGTCATTTCCTCATAGACGTCTATGGGAGCAGAGGAGTCGCCCCCTGCTGGTCACTACACAGAAGTAGAGTCATTTCCTCATAGACGTCTATGGGAGCAGAGAAGTCGCCCCCTGCTGGTCACTACACAGAAGTAGAGTCATTTCCTCATAGACGTCTATGGGAGCAGAGGAGTCGCCCCCTGCTGGTCACTACACAGGATGAATCATAAGTTCCTTACACTAATGAAAGTGTGAACAGGTCCTCACCTCGTTGTCCCGGTCCTTCTCCAGGAAGTGTCGGGCCACGTGGCTGGGCAGGATGTTCCTCAGCATGTTCTCGTTGTGTTCTCGCAGCTCCTTCATCTCGTTGATCTCCTCCTTGGCCTGGACGCGCCACAGGAAGTCCAGACGCGCCGTGTACTCCAGCTGGAGGAGCAGGAAACACAGAATATTCAGAGATCCTGAGGCTGGTCAGAACTACATCTGCTTGATGGAGATGGTTCAATGTTCAGTTTTAACCCTGAACCTTCAGACTGAACTACTTGAACTCGGCCTGCTCGCTCTACCAGATGCAGAGATTAAGAAGAAGAATCTGCAGCCAAATGATTTACAAAAAAATGGTGACAATCTACTCATTTAAAAACAAGAGCCTCGTCTCTTGTAACGGGAAGAAGAACCTGCTTTGGTTACGAGATCAAACCTCATGAACACATCGCTGCTAAACTAAACACACGATGCACAATAATACGGTTGGATGGAAGTCGCGCTGTAATCTTCTCAGCAGCTCACTGGGGTTATTTGGACGACGCTCATTTAATTAGAACTGATGGAGAGCTTCAGTCAGACTGCTTTAATGAAAAAGGCAGAGGGAGAATGAACGAGTCTTCTTCACAACACAGACTTCTCAGAGACAGAAACAGATACAAAGCTCCTCACTCCAATGATGTTCAGCCGAGACGCGTCTCACACAAACCGCCTCGCCCTGACAGCCGGTGGAATCGACCCCGCGGTGGAGGTCAACGGTGACTTCCAATGAGGCTGCTGTCTTTTAACTAGAGCCTCAAAAAGCGCCGCAATTACCGCCGTCGTCAGGTTGAATCAAACAGGACTTGTTAGCGTCTTGTTAGCGCCTCATTAGCATAGCATCAGGAGGTATGGCGGCTCAGGTTCGCCTCACTTCCTCCCCGGCGGGTCTCACCTGCTGGCCGTGGTAGAACACAGCGAGGAGGAACATGGCCATCAGGAGCAGAGACGTCTCCTTGGTCCCCAGGAAGTTTCTGTTGGTACAAAACGTACGTCTTGTTCGCGTGATGCTCAGCGGCGACTTTTAAAAGCAGACATGACAACGTTTCCATTTCCATTTTCCGTCTATTCTGAACAACAGCGTTAAAGGTGAATTCCCGGCAACCCTCAAACTGAAGAACGCGGGTGTGGGAGGGAATCCGCTGGGGCTTTCCCTCTTATCATCTTGACCTTCTCTGGTACCCCAGACGGTCGCCGCTCAGCTCCGCGTTCCTCTAGAGGCCTTCACCTGCTCACCTGCTCACCTGCTCACCTGCTCGGGATGGAAGCCTTGGTGTGTCTGGACTGTAAAGGTCGCCGGGAACACGAGACGAGTTTCCTCACAAACACTTACAGAAGAAAAGGTCAACCTGCTGTGTTTTTTATTTAATGCATGTCCTTTGTCAGGAAGAACTCGAAGGAGTCACCTTCATCTTTTTGACTACTCCTGCCTTTTGGAGCTCAGATCTTTGTTCAATGCTCCACATTTACTCCTTTGTGTTGTTTCTAATGGACCAATGACTGGAGCTGCTGATCATACAAGAGAAGGTGATGGAAAGTACCACCAGGTTGGATCCATCATGGCGACTCTACCTGAACTACCTGTCCCATATGTCCCTGCACTCACTCCGTGTTGTGGTGGACGGCGTCGTAGCGGACGAACAGGGAGGTGTAGAAGGCCTCCGTCAGCAGGGAGTAGATGGCGATCATCACCAGCAGCACCGCCAGCTTCAACACCGAGTTGAGCCGCAGGAACACGGCACACGTCACCATGGCCAGGACCCCCGTGAACACAAAGTACTGGAGGGGGGGGGGGGGGCACAAAGACGTTTGTGTCAGCTACAGGACACCCAGCAGGACCAGAAAGGGTCCTGAAGGCCTCATCGGCCACTGGCTCTCCCTGTGATCTGTGAGCTAACATGCTAATCCGAGATAGCATTAACCTAGCATCAGCATGTACATGCGTTCTTCCAGGCGTGCTTTCACGCGCAGCTATTCTGGAAAATATGTTTTAAAAAAAGGATACTGACATATATATATATATATATATGTCAGTATCCTTTTTCACATTCCAATGTCTGAATATTCGTTATCATAAAGACCCTGTCGTCTCCTAGGTAACTGATGACATCACTATGACGTCATGTTGGTCCCTTTAAAGGCCATGCAGATTAGTTGTTAGGGAGGAGGTGAAGACTCGGCGGTACCTCGGGGTAGAAGCAGATGTCGGGGACGGAGGCCGACTCGTTGTACGTCTGGTTCCTGAAGCTGCCGGACTTGTCGAAGTCGCACCACAGCTGTGAGAGAGAAAAGGTTAAAACAACATTTTAATTCATGGAATTATAATTTTATGAATATCTTCCATAGTTTATTCATCCAGTGACACCTTTCTTTATTCACATATGCAATAGAAAATTCTTACTTACCCCTTTATTTAATTTATCTGTATAAAGAAGGTTTGCTGTTTTTATGTATTTTTTAACAAATGAAATCTGCTGTATGAATAAAGATCACTACTATTATTATCATCATTATTAAGCTGATAGAATGCATAGCACAAAAAAACTTTCTTAAAAAGTTAAAAATGTAATGTATTTGACTTTTTCTTACTGGGGACATTAAATCTTTGATTATTGTTTTTACTTTCATAGGTAGTTCACAGCAGAATGTATATATAGATTATATAGACCATAAAGCAGGGGATGCTTTAGGGCGGGGCCTAACGCTGATTGACAGGTCTCTAATAGACCATAAAGCAGAGGATGCTTTAGGGAGGGGCTACACCCTGATTGACAGGTCTCCAATAGAACATAAAGCAGGGGACGCTTCAGGGCGGGGCCTAACGCTGATTGACAGGTCTCTAATAGACCATAAAGCAGAGGATGCTTTAGGGCGGGGCTACACGCTGATTGACAGGTCTCTAATAGACCATAAAGCAGAGGACGCTTTAGGGAGGGGCTACACCCTGATTGACAGGTCTCCAATAGAACATAAAGCAGGGGACGCTTTAGGGCGGGGCTACACGCTGATTGACAGGTCTCTAACGGACCATAAACCCAACTCACTATATTGATCATTGCCGCCAGGAAGTTGATGAGGATGGAGACGAAGATGATGCCGTTCCTGGCTGCGTAGGTCTCATTGATCCAGCAGCAGGCTTTGCGCAGGACCAGAGGGAGACACTTGTAGTCCTCCGCCGTGGTAACCAGGACCAGGCAGGAGTGCAGGACGATGAGGACTGAGAACTGGATCGCCATGGTTACCATCCTGCGGGGAGACGTCCATAAATGTTCAGATGTTTCAGCGCACATATTTATTGTGATCGGCAGTTGACTCGATCAACTAGATCTCCAAATATTGGATCGATATCTTTCACACAACAGAGTTCCTTTCACGACCCCCCCTTCTTTTACCTGGCGGACGGAAGCAGGCTCTGGATGGTGGTGATGAAGATGAGCACGATGAAGGCGCACACCAGGTTGGACTTGAAGACCTCGTCCCTCATCTGGGAATACTGCGGCGTGACAAGGAGGAGGAGAAGGAGGAGGAAAGGAAGAAAAAGAGGAAAAGGAGAAGAAGGAGGAAAGGAAGAGGTAGGAGGAGAAAAAAAAGTTCAAATAAACAGACTAAACGTTACCTGGAAAAAACGAGGCACCAGAACTTTCAGAAGGTCAAAAGTCACAGGGTCAGCAGGTGAGCCACAGCTGAAGAAGGAGAGGAGCCGGATGGAGGGTGGAGGGGGGGCTGCAGGGTAATAACATGACTAAAAGGAGCAGAGGGGGGGCTGCATATTGAATCCCTTCCACCGGTTTGGGAGCACAGAAGCATCATAATAACGTTCATCCCATGTTTCTCCTTCTGCGTAAATAAAAAACACCAGGAAGCTCGTGTTAACGTTAACGTTAGCATTAGCGTTAATGCTAACGTTAACGCTAATGCTAACGTTATGCTAATGCTAATGTTTACTACATCTTTTCTGAATTAAGAGAAACAGAAGTTGAAGCTTGTGGTGACTGTGAGGAAATAAATGATGTTTATTATCAGCATCTCCTGAATAAAGGCTGTGAGACTCACTGGTCCAGGCCCCCCATCTCAGTATTGCCCCCCCCCCCTGTCTCAAATCTGCATCTTTACTGAAGTGAGGAAACCAGAGAAGATGGAGCTGGGGGCTGGGAGAGTGAGGGGGGGGGTCATTCATATAGAGGATCGGGATTACATATAGTAGTAGTATTAGTAGTACTAGTGAAGTACTGTTTGTAGTAGTGGTAGTTGAAGTACTCGTTGTAGTAGTAGTAGTAGTTGAAGTACTGGTTGTAGTAGTGGTAGCAGTAGCTGAAGTACTGGTTGTAGTAGTGGTAGCAGCAGCTGAAGTACTGGTTGTAGTAGTGGTAGCAGTAGTTGAAGTACTGGTTGTAGTAGTGGTAGCAGTAGCTGAAGTACTGGTTGTAGTAGTGGTAGTAGTAGTTGAAGTACTGGTTGTAGTAGTGGTAGTAGTAGTTGAAGTACTGGTTGTAGTAGTGGTAGTGGTAGTTGAAGTACTGGTTGTAGTAGTGGTAGTAGTAGTTGAAGTACTGGTTGTAGTAGTGGTAGTAGTAGTTGAAGTACTGGTTGTAGTAGTGGTAGTGGTAGTTGAAGTACTGGTTGTAGTAGTGGTAGTAGTAGTTGAAGTACTGGTTGTAGTAGTGGTAGTAGTAGTTGAAGTACTGGTTGTAGTAGTGGTAGTGGTAGTTGAAGTACTGGTTGTAGTAGTGGTAGCAGATGTAGTAGTTGAGAAAACCTCTGAAATGATTTGTTCCTTCAGTGAATGCAAAGTGTGTAAAGTGTGACTTTGGGGTCATGAGTAAACTGGAGGAGCTTCTGCAGTCCCACATTCCAGAAACTTTCATTCCAAGGTCACATTATGGTAAATTTGGATTCATGTTTGCAGCAATTTAACAAAAAAAAGCAGCATCCTAATTTATTCATGCGCACGGAGTCTGAAGGGTGTCGACTGAATAATAATACTACTACGACCTTTGATTCCCACCAGTCAGTCCATGCATTTTAAACGGAAATGCTGTCCTTAAAATGAAAGTTTAAACCTCTGAAAATGTAAATCTTCAAAAAACAAAAGTCATAAGCTTAAGCGACTGACTATAAATAGCAATATAATAATTATTCAGATATAATATTACTCTTCAGACTCCGGACTTCTAATGGATTCAATGTATGTAATAACAAACAAAAGCAGAAAGCAGACTCCTCCAGCTCACTGATGACAGCTTGTTGTCTTTGTTCTTGGTTAAGAATAGAAGAGGGGGAACGGGGAGGTGGGGGGGGGGGGGGGGGGCAGCTACCTTCTCTTCCAGGCCGGAGTCTTTAAACATCAGAGAGAAAGGCTTCATATGCTCTCCTCTCAACTTATCGCCACTCCGTAAGTCGATGGCGCGCTCTATTCGCTCGTTTACGTCCTCGGGACCCGACTGGACATGCAAAGCTCGTGCGAGGTGGTTTGGAAGCAGATTTATTGAATTTCTCGTTAAGGCAGCCAGAATCTAAGGGGGGAAAGCACATGCACATAGAATGAACCCGCTGAACCACCCCCCCCCCCCGCCCCGTTGGCTTCATTCAAGTTACAAATGAAAGACACACATTACATTCATTACATCCACAAAAATAACAGAAGAAGAAGAAAATTAGGAAAGAGGGGGAAGCAAAATGCAACGTTTGTTATGATGCAAACACACAGAAAGCAGATGGAAGTGGAAGTAAAAGCATGAAGCGATGCATCAGAACACAACCACCAACGTGCATTATGACGTCGCTCACGGCAACCGTGCAAGTACTGTACGAGGTGATGGAACGTTAGGAAGCTCCTCGGGGGTTAAATTCACCACTTCACCACTTCCTGGTCTGTGTGAGGGGGAATGGACTCCTCCTGGTTTAGATCTTGATCTTAGGTCCCACTCATTAAGAACTCACTCACACAGGTGTAATTGTGAGGATAAATGCTGTAACTGGAGGTTAACAGAACCGATTCACAGATACGTAGTTGGAGAACTCACGGGTCCATCAGGTCAAAGTATTCTTTCAGTAACATTAAGAAATAGACTCAGTATAAGTTCACATTTTACATCCAATTTATAGATCCATTATGAAGGTGTTTTCACATAACGTTCAGCAACACGGGTCTATTTCTGCTTGTCACACGGATCCTCTCTTAATTAACTTCGGTCTGCACACAAAAGTACTTTGAGTTTAGGAAAAGATCTCAAAGTACTTCTGTATGTACTTCTGGGTTTGTTTGTTCTTCACGCTTCCTGGTTCATGATTACATCCAACATTTGTAGGATCTCTACCAATCACACAGCCGAAGCATCATCATGTTAAGGAGGAGGAACCAGCATCTGACTGGCTGCTTGAATCACATGGTCTGGGATCTGAAGGCTTTTGGGGTCGGTAAATACTCTTTTTGTAAGGATATATATATATATATATAATAATCTCCTTATAGCCCTGGTTGGTCCACCGAGGCTCCGCCCTCTGAGGCTCCGCCCCCGAGGCTGCTGTGCGTCACTGAGCAGGTAAACGTAGTAGAGGTGACTCGTAAAGGATCAGACTGCAGCACCGAGTCGTTCAGACTAAGTCCATCACACTGCGATCCTTAGGAGGTCATCTCCGGACACAACGCGGGGGGAGGGGGGGTCATTGGTCAGGGACATCCTGACTATCACACTGTCTCTGCAGGCGGATTAAAGTCCACTCAGAACCACCTGCAGATTAGAAACTACTGTATGTGTCACATGGTAGAGCCAAACATCTCACTTTCCTCATGACAAATAAGAATGGATTAAATCAGGGATTCCCAAAGTGTGGTGCGCGCACCCCTGGGGGTGCGTGAGCTGCGACCAGGGGGTGCGCGAGAGGAAAAATGTAATGGCGGTCCCTTACATTTTTTTAAAGCAAAATTGGAGGAGTTGCAGAAAAGCCGTTGCAGTTTAATTCATGCATTGAAAGACGCATTACGGGCTTCAAATCCGCTCAGTTACACAGTAGGGAGAAAGGGGCTGCCGCACACAATTGCCGAAGACTTGTGTTTGCCAGCGGCAAAAGAAATGGTGGAGTGTATGATTGGAGAGAAAGAAGCAAAAAAGTTGGACATGATTCCTGTGTCCAATAACACTGTGTCGCACCGCATTGATGCTGTCTGAAGACATCCTGGCTGTACGTACGTACCTCTCTCTCTCTCTCTCTCTCTCTGCAGGCTGAGCGACTTTTGCACTAACCGTGCTTTTTGTTACTGAGCCTGTGTTGATCTTGGTATTGTCATGCGTGTTATGGTTATTTGCGCATGTTTAAACATGTGTCTTTATATGACGATAAAACAGTTATCAAGTTTTGTTGCGTTTTTTTTAAAGTGTGAATTGGGGGTGCGCCAACCCGGTTGGGACATGGAAGGGGGTGCGCAGGAAAAAAAGTTTGGGAACCGCTGGATTAAATGATCCAAAGCAACATGAGCGGGTTTTGTTTCGGAGTTTGCTTAAAAGTAGAAGAACTAAACGATGGATAAATGTAAACAACATAAATGCACATCGTCACCAAATGTAAAGGGTCGATCCCTCAAAGGAACAATCATATCTGATGAGAGACCGTCTTATGAAAATCAGAGTATCAATTTATATAATTGTGAATGATATAATTGATTATGCACTCAGGAGGAGCCTGAGTATCAATGGACACGAGGGGCCCGTCTGTCAAAGCATTAGCATACCAGCATTAGCGCCAATCGGATCTGCGACCAGAACCCAACCAGACTATTGAAAACAAACTGCTACGTAATCAGTAAAAGAATAATTGGATAAATGATAACGGATCACTAGTTCTGAACCCGGCTGTGTCCCCCCCCCCCCTCCTTTGAGTGACCACAAAAAACAAGCTAGCTAGCATAAGCTAACTGGACGGTCTTTATGTGCCGGGATATTTTTGGAACATTGGACGATTGATGCTAAACTATTGTTTTAGCTTAGCTTAGCTTAGCTTAGCTTAGCTTAGGTTAGCTTAGCTTAGCCGACTCCTCTCACGCAAAAGACATGTGTGACGGGCGGGAGAAGGGCGAGTGGAGTTCGGAGAGCGAGAAGAGACGGCGTGAGCTGGAGAAGTGACGGATTAACTCGTACTTCAGAGCCAGGAGGCCATGTGGGGACGAGGATCCATACTGCAGCGAGAACTGAAGCGTCTTCACCCTCCGGACGCCGATCGAGGGGAGATTATAGCGGCGTTAGCGCGTTGGCGCTACAGCGTCACCGCGGGGATGGAAACACTAATCATGTGGGGCCAAAGCAAATGGATTATCTAGTTCCTATAGTAACAATGCTAATGAGAATGCTAATGGTAGCATCGGGAGCTGACATTTACGAATGACGGTTCGGCCCAATGACCCAATGTTTCCTGTGAAGACGACGGTTTATTTAGAAAATACTGCCTTTGACCAAAAAGAAACCCCTTAGGAATTCCCTTCTGTAGGATGTCGGAGCCGCTGTATGAGGTCGGGCGGATTAGCGGCGTCGGGACGGCGTGTGAGATCCTGGGGGGAGCGGCTCCCGACATTTAAACATTTAGCAGCTTTTCTCCAGCAGACATCAGAAGAGCTGCTCCCTGTTTGGTGGCCTGGATTCTTCTGTCTTCTGAGGGGAACACACACACGCACATGTCCCTTTGAGGTCAGAAACGCTGTGACAGCGCCGTGCATCATGGGAGCCGGCGGGCGCACAGCGAGGCGTGAAAGAGGGAAAGGCGGGATGCGGGGTCTGCTTCCTCGTCTCCTGTGACTTCCGTCCCGGCCTCCACCACGAAAGACAGATAACGGCCTCGGAACACCACAAGCGGTGATTAATGGCGGCTCATCACAGCCGCCGCTTACAGGTGATTTATGACGAATCGTGTGGCACGACTCGCCGTTAAAGCACCAACAATCATCACCTTCAGCCCCAACGCTAGAATCCTCCTGCTTGTTAAATGCTTTGAAAGGAGAGGAGGGACCGGTGAGCTTCAGAGGACTTCCACACGATGCACAACGCCCCCCCCCGGGTTCTCCAGCCTCCGAGGACGTGGTCCACCAGGAGGTCAATTCCCCCCTCGTCCTCCGGCCTTCACTTCCTCTCCGCCTGACCGACGTGGGACAACATTCTACCTCGAAAACCGCTGATGCTGAAAACGAAATGGGACGAACGAGGGGGGGGGGGGGGGGGGGGGGGGGGGTGGGGCTGCCGAGGGAGAAGTTGAGCTCAACATAAAGGACGCTTCAAAGCCTTTGATGTGCACGGAGACAATCGCTGGAATGGCGGCGCTGACAGACTGTCACTGAGCCAGAAAGCAGGAGACGCCACTCGCCAGGGACGGAAATACGAATGAACAATTCTGAAAAACAGGCTTGGAGCGGGGGGGGGGGGGGGGGGGGGTCTCATGGACTCAGGAGGTCGGGCAGAGTTCACCGTCAAGCGCTCGGCTGCAGGAACCAAAACCACCGCACAGGCTTCCCTGCTGGGGAATATGCATTCAGATATATGAAATAAATGGGTTTGTATTTGATTAACTTCACAAACAAGATGAATTCTACTTGTTTGATTAATTGACTTATACAATATAGCCCTGAAAGCATGCATTATCCTGCACCACCCCCCCTCCCCCCCTATGCATATGGCACGCACTGTCACATCAGAAATGAAGCCACCAAAGGAGGCCCAGAGTCTAACATGCAGCAGCTCCCTCCAGCTCGCGCCTCCTTCGTGATGTTCCAGGAGATGATGGATGTCGAACCGGCGCTATGTCGACCCAGAGGTCTCCCCTCCCCTACTATTATCACGACCATTATGAGGACACATGTGGGTGGAGGTGTGGGGAGGCCAAGCAGATACCTCTGTGTGAATAAACCCTGGAGCAGATCCTGCAGAGCCGCACTGACCTGCAGGTCTGTTTTCATATGTTCTAGCTTCAGATTAGAGCCGGAGGAGGAGGTTCTTCCACGTATGGGATCCAATCGACTTAACAGAAACTAACTCTGTCACAAGCTCTCTTACCAACTTACAGAGATCCGCCCTCTTCCCCCCCCGGAGAGGTCGTGGAGGAGTAAGCCTCCTTCCCTCGGATCCGTCTCTCTGATGAGATCAGCCCCAGGTGTGTCTCTTCACACACCTGATCCCCTGCTGGGGGAGGGGGCGGAGCTCTGTGAGTGTGTTGACACATGTGACAAGTTCAAAGTGACAGGAAGTCATCACCTCATGTTGTGTTTATCAAAAGCAAAAAAAGGAACAAACCCCAAACGTTCTTTTGGTTTGTGTTGGTTTATAATACATTAACATGTGGAATCATCTGGTGAACATGATGGAGGTCTTCCAGAACTCACGTGGAAGATTCATCAATAATGAAAATAATGATTCGAGATCCGAGGAAAACTCACCATCATCTGCATAGAAAGCTCTGACTCTTACAGCCAGAATAGTTCCTGCTGCACAAGGAACGCAGAACACCAAAGGACCCAGAAGCCCCGAGTCAGCAGCAGAAGACACGCAGTTCGGACTAATCAATAAGTTCACTGCTGCTTCCAGTCAAAGGTCAATCCGAGAAGCACAGAAAGTCGACCTTCTCTAGCATGAACATCACAGCATTATAATTAACGTGCTCGGGCTAATTAGCTTCACGCTGTTGTATGTGAGCATAAATAATAACAAAAGACTCAATGCTTCAAAGAATGGATTAAGTAAAAGAGAACCCCCCCCCCCCATGTATGAAGAAGAAAAGCCTAAATTGCTAGTCAAAGGCACAGGGATGAAGACGGGATGAAGAGGACGAGTTAATGCTGCCACACGTTGCCGCGGTAACGCCATCCCTCCGCCTTCACTCCCAGGTAGAGAAAAGATAAAAGGGGGCAAATGACAGGCGAGACAACTGAGGAGATCACAGAGGAACCCACTTCATCCTGCCAGATCACATCATCTCACTCGGCTCACTTTGGGCTCAAATGTCTCTGATGCGACATTTTAACGCCTCACTTCTACCAGAACAGAAGAGCGGTTTGATCCCCACCCCCCCCCCCCCCCCCTCCCCCACCAGTGGGACTCACGTTCTGCTTCCCCACGATGTTGTCGAAGGGCAGCTCCGGGCTCCAGGACGCCTCGTTGAAGGTGGTGCTGCTGGCCCGGTGGTCGGCCGAGCTGGCCGAGTCCTTCATGATGTCCTCGGGCAGGCTGAGCGTGCTCTCCTCCGGCTGCTTGATCAGGAAGGTCTCGATGTTGTGGCGGCGGAGGAAGTCGTTGCGGTCCTTGCCGTGGCCCTCCTCCACCTCGTAGTCGCCGTTCAGGCAGTCCAGGGCGGCTTTGGAGATGTGAATCCTCCTGGAACGGTTTACACGGGCACATTTTAAAATGCTGCTTTAAAGCTGCCAAATATTCTGGCCACTAGGGGGCAGAAGAACTCTGAGCTGACTGGCTCATTATCGCCTTGGAAAGGTGGCATGTTAAGGGTTAGGCCTTGACCTCCATACTACCAGCGAGGCATTGATGGACTTGTGATACCTTACATCCTAAACACCTGCTTCCTGTCTGGCCCCTTTGCTGCACATCGATCTCACCAACGTTTCCTTTCTCTAAAGGTCCAAGTGTGAAGGAGTCCTCACCCTGGGATCCCTCCTGACTCCAGCTTGTTGGCGATGTCCACGTCCCAGGACCAGACGTCAAACTGCCACTTGCGGAGTCCCAGGACGCCGCAGAGCACGGAGCCGGAGTGGATCCCGATGCGCATGTCGATGTCGTGTTTCGTGCGTGATCTCACATATCTGGAAGAAAGGAGGTCGGATTCTTAGAGCCTGACTCTAACGCAGCGGATGAATCTACTTGTTCATTCATTCATGCTGGAAACAAAGAGGCGGGAAACATTTCCCAGGATTTTCACACTCGTCACTGAATCGTTGCAGATTCTTTGTCAAAGCAGAAGGAAGCTGATGAAAGTCCGTCACGCCTCGTGGCCTCAGGACAAAACAACAAAACAACAAAACAACGCCGACTCCGAGGTGAAAGGCATCCTGGGAGTTTGTGACCGGTGCTCAAAGTCCATCGACAGACAAAGCGCGGCTGGCCACGACCACGATGAAGATGATGATGATGAGGAAACGAAATTGACTCAGCGTGGAAGTTCGTCACCTCCCTGTGGAGGTCAGAGGTCAGGGGTCAAAGGTCAGCCCCGTGACCCGCGCCGAGGAGGCACCAGGCGCTATTGACCCGTTTACGCTTTAGCAACGGGTCGCTCTTTTTGTGCCGCTGTGGTCATGCCTGACGGCGTCCCGTGACCCGACCCCCGGCTCCGGAGGACCCCCCCCCCCGGCCCCTCAGAGCCAGGACCTGTTAGCAGAAGCCTGGAGAAACATCTGCACTGATGTCATAGTGCTTTGGAATGGAATGATATTACTAGATTAGATTATATTACATGATTCTTCTCCTCCGTTACACTCGGCGCCACCACATCGACCCGCTGACCTGCAGGAGGAGCCACTTATTCAACATCTGGATCACCCCCCCCAGGACACCACCCTCCGACGTGAAGGGGAGGTGGAGCAGGATCTGACCCGAGCGCTGCGCTCCAGGTGTGGATGAGTGAGGTCACGCCTCACCTCCTGCTGCTCAACGTGCGCGTATCGACACGAACACGCGTTACACAACACGAGGGTCAGATGATGCCGCACTCATCATCTACGTCACCCTGTGGAGCAGCAGACTAAGTGGTCGCCTGTAAGCAGCTCAACATATTGACTTAATAGTGTACACTACAAATCTCACAGCTTACCCACCACTAATCCCCCTCCCCCCGGACACCAGTCCTCTCCTCCTCCCCCAGCGCCACGCTGCCAGCGATGCAGCGGGACCGAAGCACGCCGAAGCAGATAACCACCCCCCCCCCCTCCCCCTCGGTGCTTCAGCAGTCCCCGTAGAGCTGAACCTCCATCAGTGGTGTGGCCTGTGAGATGTGTCGCGTGACGGCGAGGAGCGCCAAAAGACGGATCTGTTGAAAAGCAAGTGTACGGCGCCGCGTCGCTGTGACGCAGGGGGCGGTACCTGATGGTCTTGATCATGCTCAGGCCCATCTCCACGCAGCAGTGGGCGTGGTCCTGGCGCGGCTCGGGCAGACCCGACACGCAGTAGTAGCAGTCCCCCAGGATCTTAATCCGCAGGCAGTGGTTCTCCTGCAACACAGCGGTTACAGCGTTACCAGGGCGACCTGATGGACTGTCGTGCATCTGACCTCCCGTCCCCCCCCCTCGAGAGGCGGGTTACACGAAGTGTACGGAAACAAAACAGATACTGGAAAGTTAAAAGAACACGAGGTTGTGTCCATTTATGAAATAAGAAATAAATCATGTAATAATCACAATAATTCACAGCAACAACTCGAAGGTTCAGAAGTTCTCTTTGTGATATCAGCTGATATCTGACATGAATAAACGAGTCACTCACGTGAGCGAGGCGGTCGAAGCGAGCGAAGAGTTCGTTGAGCATCCTCACGAGCTCCTGAGCCGACAGCGTGGTGGACAGGTTGGTGAAGCCTTTGACATCTGCGAAAAGAATGCTGAATAAAACAGGGAAATGTCACTTTAATGTCCAGGTCACTTCTTCACAAGCATCCAAACACGACATGAAGGAAGGACTGATGAACGACATGTTTTACACACTGACCAGTTTGTTTCTATTGAAGCATGAGAAGCACAAAGGGCGAGTAAGGGTCCCTCTGAGGGGGGGGTATAAACTCACCTGACATTCTCGTAGCGGTGGATGTAGATCCTGTGGAACTGATGCTGGAGGTGTTCGTCCTCTACATTTGTCATGTCGTTGATCATTTCTAAAACTACAAAACGAGGCAGGACTGACAGCACCAGTCTCTCCTGTGGGGGGGGGGGGGGGGACACAATGTCATTACTACTGTGGAATTCTATATAATACACACAATAATCACTAATATGAGGTTTTTTTGTTAAATGCAGTAAAACTAAAGTGAGAATCCCAGATTAAGACGACGAGGGATTAAATGTTGAGTCCAACACGCAAACACGATCCTGTAAAAGACATGAGGACATAATGAGAAGCCTCCTCCAAAGCCAAAGACCAGATGCAGCAGAAGCACACAGGGACGGGGGGACGGGGGGACGGGGGACACGGGGGGGACACGGGGAGTTCTTCAATCGGAGAACGTTGTGGACGCAGACATCAACCCGTGAAGCGAGGCCTGTCCTTGTGTCCCTGTGTCCTGAGTCTGGAGGACATTAAGACCTCCGACTGGTCCTCCTGGACGGGGGGGCGGGGGGGGGATAAAGTGAGGAAGGTCTCCAGCTCAGAATGTCCTCAGAATGTCCTCGTTCTGTTGCCCAGGACTTATGTGGCTTTATGCAGATTACAAGTTTCTCCAGAAATCCTGTGAGGGATGTGCACATCACGTGCACGGCCCCAGCTGGACTCCTGCTCCTCCACCTCCCTCCACCAGCTGTTGGAGAGGAGCGGAGGCCACGTGACACGGACCAGGTACCAGCCCATGGCCTCCTGCAGGGTTCTGATGTCTGAACCCGTTTTAGACGTGAAGATACCTTTCACGCTGTGATGTGTTAAAGGTCATGTGATGTTTCACCTCTGGCCTCTGACCTTTCAGAACATGACAGTCATTGCATTTCTGGAGAGTTTAACATATCTGTGTCTTCATGAGAGTCATGTCAATAAAGAACCTTCTCTTGATCCATTTAGAATCTGCATCGTTTGTGCATGAATTAACTTTACATTTCACTGAAAGATTTGAACAGTTTGGAGAGAAACAGAAAATAAACATGAATTAATCACCATTAATCAAGATGAATACATTTGAAAACATGTGATTGACAGCCCTAATGTATTTATGTAACATGTGATATGGTTATTGTCATGTTATACAGGCTGTAGTGTTTCCTGCAACCTTCTGTGAACTCAGTGAAACCACATGAGGACTGGAGGGGGGGCAGGGGGGGGGAGAGGGGGGGGGGGGGGGGTGCTCCTCTGCACTTTGTTTCATACACAAACTTCTTTTCCATCCCTTGAGGGGAGCGTTTGTTTATTGGAACATTTGTGGGTTCCTTCACTTCTCTCTCACACACACACACACACCCACACACACACACACACACACACACACACACACACACACACACACACAGACACACACACACACTCATGCACCACAGGAAACAGTCTGAACTGCTGATTAAAATCAAGTCTGATTAGACAAATAGTGCTGGAACAACTTCATGAGTCATAATTCAAATACTTTCTGGACGACGTGATGCAATCAATGAACAGGAAGTGACCATATTTGGACAGAGGAAGAGGGACGTAGAGACGCTGTATACGTGTCTGATAGACACCTGTCAATCAGCGTGTAGCCCCGCCCTGAAGCATCCTCTGCTTTATGGTCTGTTCCCTTCATGTTGCCTTCCATCTTCACACTGTCCTCAGTGAGCTGTCACGGTTTGGCTTCGCTTCCTGTTTTAGTTTGAAGTTTCATGTCTCTTGTGGTCCTGGGTTAACTTCACTTCCTGCCTTGTCTTGTGATTGCGTGATTGTCTCCACCTGTGTCCAATCACCTGCACCTCCCTTGTGTATTTAAGCCCTGTGTGCCTGTTGTCCCCTGTCGCGTCATTGTCTATATGTCCCTCGTCGTTGGAGCACGTTATGAGTTTTGATAATAAAGAGCACTGTGGATCGAGAAACTCTGCGCCTGAGTCCTCCCTGTACTCTGCACCAGCCGCGAGTACGTGACAGAATGACGCGACCTAAGGAGGACTCAGCAGAGTTTTGGAGCGGTCAGGGCCCCGACTATTTGGACGTGGGAAGTCCATTCTGGCAGCGCAAGACGGACGTTGTTCTCGGGCCCAGAGCCTACAGGAAGATGTGCCTCGAGCTTCGAGACCTCCTCAATCCGAGGAAAGGGAGCCCGGGAGAGGAGGAGACCACGAACCCCCCGGTCCCGGCTCCTGTCCCGGGCCCCAGAGTCTCGTCTCCGCCCGTTCCTGCGCCGAGACGCCCGTCAGCGCCTGCGCCGAGACGCCCGTCAGCGCCCGTTCCTGCCCCGAGACGCCCGTCAGCGCCCGTTCCTGCGCCGAGACGCCCGTCAGCGCCCGTTCCTGCCCCGAGAACCACGCTCCCGGCCCCGCGGCGCCTGACCATGACCCCCCCTTCCCACCCTCTGGGGACCGTCTGGAATCCGGTCCTTGGAGGGGGATTGGGGTCAGGGCTCAGCCCGGTGATCCTCGCCACGACGACGCCGCAGCCGCACAGCTCGGCGCCCCCCGCCACGACGACGCCGCAGCCGCACAGCTCGGCGCCCCCCGCCACGACGACGCCGGAGCCGCACAGCTCGGCGCCCCCCGCCACGACGACGCCGGAGCCGCACAGCTCGGCGCCCCCCGCCACGACGACGCCGGAGCCGCACAGCCCGGCGCCCCCCGCCACGACGACGCCGGAGCCGCACCGCCCGGCGCCCCCCGCCACGCCGACGCCGGAGCCGCACAGCTCGGTGCCCCCCGCCACGACGACGCTGTAGCGGTCGGCCCCCCGAGACCCTGAGGTCCGGCGGTCATCCCGGCCGGAGGGACCCGACCCCGTGCCGCTGACCCTTGGAGTCCCCTGGGCGGCTGGGGGTTGTTGGGTTCCCCGCCCTCCCTCCCTTGTCTGTTTTTCTAGGTTCCACCCTCCTTTAGGACCGTCTGGAATCCGGTCCTTAAGGGGGGGGTTCTGTCACGGTTTGGCTTCGCTTCCTGTTTTAGTTTGAAGTTTCATGTCTCTTGTGGTCCTGGGTTAACTTCACTTCCTGCCTTGTCTTGTGATTGCGTGATTGTCTCCACCTGTGTCCAATCACCTGCACCTCCCTTGTGTATTTAAGCCCTGTGTGCCTGTTGTCCCCTGTCGCGTCATTGTCTATATGTCCCTCGTCGTTGGAGCACGTTATGAGTTTTGATAATAAAGAGCACTGTGGATCGAGAAACTCTGCGCCTGAGTCCTCCCTGTACTCTGCACCAGCCGCGAGTACGTGACAGAATGACGCGACCTAAGGAGGACTCAGCAGAGTTTTGGAGCGGTCAGGGCCCCGACTATTTGGACGTGGGAAGTCCATTCTGGCAGCGCAAGACGGACGTTGTTCTCGGGCCCAGAGCCTACAGGAAGATGTGCCTCGAGCTTCGAGACCTCCTCAATCCGAGGAAAGGGAGCCCGGGAGAGGAGGAGACCACGAACCCCCCGGTCCCGGCTCCTGTCCCGGGCCCCAGAGTCTCGTCTCCGCCCGTTCCTGCGCCGAGACGCCCGTCAGCGCCTGCGCCGAGACGCCCGTCAGCGCCCGTTCCTGCCCCGAGACGCCCGTCAGCGCCCGTTCCTGCGCCGAGACGCCCGTCAGCGCCCGTTCCTGCCCCGAGAACCACGCTCCCGGCCCCGCGGCGCCTGACCATGACCCCCCCTTCCCACCCTCTGGGGACCGTCTGGAATCCGGTCCTTGGAGGGGGATTGGGGTCAGGGCTCAGCCCGGTGATCCTCGCCACGACGACGCCGCAGCCGCACAGCTCGGCGCCCCCCGCCACGACGACGCCGCAGCCGCACAGCTCGGCGCCCCCCGCCACGACGACGCCGGAGCCGCACAGCTCGGCGCCCCCCGCCACGACGACGCCGGAGCCGCACAGCTCGGCGCCCCCCGCCACGACGACGCCGGAGCCGCACAGCCCGGCGCCCCCCGCCACGACGACGCCGGAGCCGCACCGCCCGGCGCCCCCCGCCACGCCGACGCCGGAGCCGCACAGCTCGGTGCCCCCCGCCACGACGACGCCGTAGCGGTCGGCCCCCCGAGACCCTGAGGTCCGGCGGTCATCCCGGCCGGAGGGACCCGACCCCGTGCCGCTGACCCTTGGAGTCCCCTGGGCGGCTGGGGGTTGTTGGGTTCCCCGCCCTCCCTCCCTTGTCTGTTTTTCTAGGTTCCACCCTCCTTTAGGACCGTCTGGAATCCGGTCCTTAAGGGGGGGGTTCTGTCACGGTTTGGCTTCGCTTCCTGTTTTAGTTTGAAGTTTCATGTCTCTTGTGGTCCTGGGTTAACTTCACTTCCTGCCTTGTCTTGTGATTGCGTGATTGTCTCCACCTGTGTCCAATCACCTGCACCTCCCTTGTGTATTTAAGCCCTGTGTGCCTGTTGTCCCCTGTCGCGTCATTGTCTATATGTCCCTCGTCGTTGGAGCACGTTATGAGTTTTGATAATAAAGAGCACTGTGGATCGAGAAACTCTGCGCCTGAGTCCTCCCTGTACTCTGCACCAGCCGCGAGTACGTGACATGAGCCTTTGAGTCTATTGGACCACACCAACCATCTTCATACTTGATCATCACTACATTAAATACTAAATACGTTTGGGGGACCCGCCCGCTGGGTGACATCAGGTTAAAGATACAAACTGACTGATGTCACTCTGAATTAAAAAATGCTTCCTAAATCTTGATAAACTCATTTGAGGAATCACTAAAACATGAGAGTGTCCATCACTTGACCTTTAATGATTGACGCTTGTTCAGCTGTTGTTTGTAGGAGTGGAGCGGCGGTGCCCCCCCCCCCCCCCCCCCCCCCCCGCTGCATCGCTCCGCAGGGCGTTTGGGTGGAGAGTCGCTGAAAGAAGTGCAGATCCATCCGTCTCTCACACAGGAGTCTTTCATTGAACTCGCTCGGTTGTTTTTCATCCCTCAAACTGTTCATGACTTTTTTAGGCATTTTGAATCTCCGGTCTTCAAAGCCCCAAAACTGTGTAACGGTGGTATTTCACTGCAAAAGAAAGGGTCTTATTGGGTTTGTGCTTCTTTTTCTTGAGCATGACACGTATTTATATCTGACACTGAGGTCAACAGAGTAACAGAGTAACGTGTTGATGCTACACACCGTGAATAATTTATAGTAGTAGTGCATATATTTACAATATGACTGATGTCCCTGAACATCTGTTCTAAATATGCGGATTTTTAGGTCAAAACTGCATCGTTTTCATTGTTTCTGATGTCAGTTGGGTATTTTTTGCAGGGTGGACGGTGAACGGAGGGGGTGGGGGGGGGTGGGGGGGGGGTGTTTGCTCCACTGGACACGAGAGCCTGCGGACTCAGTGTCACTCTGACAGTCATTAGCGCTGCTTGATTTTAGCCGGAGCTCCTCCAGCAGCTCGCTGCCGATTCCATCTTTGTATCTCAGCTGGATGTTTCATGGCAGCATCTGGTTGACCCAGATGTATCATCTGTGCTCCTCCATTCAACCATTTGTCTTATTTTAAATAAAACAACACTATTCATCTCGGTTTGCTTTTTGGTAAAAGATGGTGGTTTGGATTTAAAGGAGAAGGTTAGATATGTGCTCAACTAGAAGAGGTTGCGAGTCCATGTTTGACCCAAACAAGCTAGCGTGGCCTTCAGGGTAGTGGTTACGGTCTTATTACTACATTCTCTGAGAGCTTCTGGACCTGTAAAAAGGTCCCGTGTATGTACACGTGTAACGACGTTACTTGAGTGTCCAGATGACCTACTCAGTACGACAGTTGATCTGGATCAGCAACGGATTCAACATGTTGGAAATAGGAGAAATGGGAGTTATATAAATTAACCGGCTAGCATGGCTAACATTTGAGCTTGTACACCTTCATGTAACGCTGGGCCACATCAACGTCTCAGTGTGGCCTCCGAGTCCCCCTGATGAATGTAAGTCCAGTTTTCTCTGGTTTTTAGCTCCGTCTTTGGTCTCCACCCGCTATCTGTCTCTTCAGCGGCTAAATGCTGCTCCGCGGCCACCGGCCACAGCGTCCAGCTGAGTCCGTCTGCCCAGCTGCTCGTGTTCAGCGGGTTAATCAGAGGCTGTTGGATGGAAACAGCTGCTGCCCGAGACTCAGAGAATGATCCACGCCTGGAGAGCTGCGGAGCATGACACCAAAAACAGCTGATGTCACAAGGCTCTGTGGAGATGACAGGAACCGCAGGGTCTCTGTGGAGGTCTCCCCCCCCCCCCCACATCTGTTTTAACTTTTACATTTTTGATAAAAGGAGCTTCAGACTCTGCAGATTTCGTCTCAGTTTCCTTCCACGTCCAGCCTCCCTATCGGTCACACCGCGAGGACACAAACCCGTTGGTGTCACATCAAGGCGGCCCGCTCGGGGGGGGGCCGCGGCGCCATCTCGCTGCATTGCAAGCCTCCCGGAGCGCATCGGAGCCAGAACCCTTCCAGGAAACCCAACGCCCTAAAAGCTTCTGCGAGCTCGACCCTCCACTCCGCTGAGTAAACACAGCTCTGTGTGACTCAGAGTGCGTTTTGTTTCTATTTGAGGATACGAGTGTGTGCGTGTGGACCTCTCTGATGCACAGCGTGCATGACAGCAGCAGATCGATGCAGCGTCCACGTTATTCTCCTCTCGGTGGGCTCATCAGAACAGCCGCTGAGATTCAGTCCCGAGTGCTGAAATCCGTCAATAGCTTCGCTCCTCTTAGCAAAGTGTCCTCACACTCAATCACTGAATAACAGGAAGCGAAAAACACCTGTTGTGCTCCCAAGGTCACTTTGAGGTCACGGTTGAGCAGACTGCAAAAATAGCTTAAACTGTCAAATCTGTATAGGCGTCTCTTTGACTTTGTGTTAGTGTCTCTTTGACCTTGTGTTAGTGTCTCTTTGACCTTGTGTTAGTGTCTCTTTGACCTTGTGTTAGTGTCTCTTTCACCTTGTTTTAGCGTCTCTTTGACCTTGTGTTAGTGTCTCTTTGACCTTGTGTTAGTGTCTCTTTGACCTTGTGTTAGTGTCTCTTTCACCTTGTTTTAGCGTCTCTTTGACCTTGTGTTAGTGTCTCTTTGACCTTGTGTTAGTGTCTCTTTCACCTTGTGTTAGTGTCTCTTTGACCTTGTGTTAGTGTCTCTTTCACCTTGTTTTAGCGTCTCTTTGACCTTGTGTTAGTGTCTCTTTGACCTTGTGTTAGTGTCTCTTTGACCTTGTGTTAGTGTCTCTTTCACCTTGTTTTAGTGTCTCTTTGACCTTGTGTTAGTGTCTCTTTGACCTTGTGTTAGTGTCTCTTTGACCTTGTGTTAGTGTCTCTTTCACCTTGTTTTAGCGTCTCTTTGACCTTGTTTTAGCGTCTCTTTGACCTTGTGTTAGCATCTGTTTGACCTTGTGTGAGCGTCTCTTTGACCTTGACTCACCTGTCTCTGGTTCTCCGTCTCCAGGCGCAGCCGGGCCTCGATGCAGCGCCGCGTCTCCAGGAAGGCCTGGCGCTGAGCGCGGTCCGACAGGTAGCTGATGAAAATCCCGGCGGTGTTCATGCACATGAACAGCACAGCCTGAGCCGCGACCTGAAACACACATTTAGAGAGGTTTCATCAACGCTCACGTGCCAGAATTCCCCAAAAGCACAAACATCTCAACACATTTGTGTCTCTGGTTTTCATTTTCACTTTCATATGAAAGTCCTGCATCTCCATGAAGAACAACCATCACTAGAAGTAAAGAGAACTCAAACATGTATTCAAAGCAGAATGACACCGTTAGAATGAACAATCAATTAAAGTCTTCATCTTAATGTTGGGTGTTATATATAGAGATCTTTAAGATATATATATTTAAGATCTCTGCTCACTTCTGTGATTTATGGTCACATGACTGTTGATCTCATATGAACCAACAGCCCCTTATAGTTTTACTCGAGCGGTTTATTATTTATGAGACTTCAAATTACAAGGTTTTTTAATGAAATATCACACTTTGATTTGATATTTGTGTTTGCTCCTTTTCATGCTTTGATGATCTGACTGACTTCCTGTTAGCAGAAGCAGCCTCTTCAAGTCCATCGTCACGGCTCTTTAAGAGCTGCACGAAAATCCAAAGAGACGCGTTGCGTTCAATGTTTTGGATGGAAATATCATCGGAAACGTTCCCCCAGCGTGAAGTGTTCAGAACCACATTGTTTATCAATTCTTACCGGGGTGTGTGTGTGTGTGTGTGTGTGTGTGCAGAGTAAATAGAAACCCAGACAAGTCTGGACAGGTCGTGAGCATCTGCCTCCGTCCCCATCGTCTCTGTGTCTCCATTGTCCCCATCGTCTCTGTGTCTCCATTGTCTCTGTATCTCTGTGTCTCTGCGTCTCCATCAAAGGTCAGCGAGGACACACTGATCGGAGGACTCGGTACCTGCTGGCGGCCGATAAGACATCAATCAATAAGTCATGAATGATTGCATGTCGTGAGGTTTTTCCGTGTATGTCCCGTGACATTTGGACATTTGGTTCCTGGGTCCTGGTCTTCTGGGTCCTGGTCTTCTGGGTCCTGGTCTTCTACAGCACACGGTCAATAACAAGAGCGGTCTATGGCCCGACGCCCCGTTATCATTGGTAAACAACAACAACAGCGTTCTGACGGGACTGCCCCCCCCCCCCCCCTCAGGGAGAGGAGGTGGCCATGTTGGTCTCGGGGGGGGCAGCCGTACGGCGTCTGTATCTCTCAGTTCACTCCCGAGTTGAAGGACATTAAACGCTTCGGTGCTTCTTCAGGGCTCCTTGTGCTGAGAGCTCATTTCAGGAGGAGGTAATTGAGCGGGAAGTGAGGGGGGGGGGAGGGGGGGTGGAATTAACTAAAGAAATAAGCAGCTTCAGGGTCTAATAATGAATTGATTAGTGTGTTTTTTGTCGTCAGTCGACGCGTTACAATAACATTGTTTAATATATTTCTTATTAATAAGAGTTTAAAAATGCACTTTCTTTTTGTTTAGTCGTTTTATTACGTGTTTTATTACTGCAGCAACAGATTGTGACGCTGCGTGTTTCCTTCTTCTCCTGCAACACAAACACACCTTCATGTGTCAAATCAAGGACCCTGTGAGGCTGTCAGAGGTCCTGGTGATTCCGATTCAGAGGCAGAAATAACGCGTTTAAATCTTATAAAAACATCACGGCGGGGGCCTTTAAGGTTGTGATTATTTCAGTCAAAGTGTGGAGGTGGTCATTAATTCAGTGGCTTAAAGAAACCTCATGTTAGCCTTAAAGAAATCACCCACATTCAGGAGTGAAACATGTGTGGGAGTGTTGCTTCACGCCTCAAACACACACACACACACACACACACACACACACACACACACACACACACACACACACACACACACACACACACACACACACACTCATCCCCTGAGGCTCTTTGCTGTCTCGGACGGAGCCTCGTGGTGTGTTACTGTGAATCGCTCCCATCACCACTGATTTAATTTCACCCCCCAAAAGGCCTCTGCTCCTCCCACGGAGACTAACAGTAGGAACCCCACAAGCAGCTAACGCAGCTAACGTAGCTAACATAGCCAACGTAGCTATCGCCGCTATCGCATTTTTGGGGGGGCTCTGCATGAAGGGCGCCGCATGGAGACATTTCCCCTCATTAAAGAGATGCTCGTGATGTGGACGTTTCTAACGAGGCCTCATTAAGAGACACGCAGCGCAGCTAACTAACAGCTACATGGGAAATAATGAGGCTGAGGTTAATAATAGTATTCATTAGCGGGATGTTTTCAATTTGAATCAAGGGGTTGAGGAGACATATTGGGAGTGACATGGAAAATGAGCGCACACGCGTGCGTCCTCCTGGCCCGACTCCGTGTGAGTGGACGGCTTCAGGAGACGGGTGGGGTGATCGGCGAGGAACGCGGCCAAGGATCAGATGCCCCGCATGAATATTTCACGGCGACGGCTCGCCTCCCCCCGGGGCGACGACTCGCTTACATCTGGTTCGCGGGAAAGCATTCACACAACCATATTTGTGCCCTAAAAGCCGTCCTGAAAGGTTTGACCTTCTCCTGCTGTCACGGCAGGTCGGGAAACAATCACCAGATACAATCCGTAGGGTGTCGTGTTCAGGTTGGTTGTCTAAACTGTTCCTTCTGAACGAGGATGAATAGAATCCACACTGAGTGCGTGTTGCAGCTCGGGTGTGATGTGCT
Source organism: Pungitius pungitius (assembly GCF_949316345.1). Taxonomy (NCBI): domain Eukaryota; kingdom Metazoa; phylum Chordata; class Actinopteri; order Perciformes; family Gasterosteidae; genus Pungitius; species Pungitius pungitius. The sequence goes on from NC_084914.1 coordinate 1,357,814, forward strand.
GTCGGGTGTTTTATCCACGGTGGTCAAGAGGCTCTTCAAAGAGAACTCGACAGGTATTATAGACGCGATACCGTAACATCTCGTATAAATAATGAAGGATGTTAGTCACTTTCCACAATCTGCCTCCACATGGATCATAATCTACTAAATGAACATCATGCTGTGTGGAAGAAGACTTGAGACCATGAATCATGTTCACAATGTTTACTGAGGGGGGGAAAACCACAAAAGGTTTCTCTGTTGTTCTCGAGGAAAGAGGTTTCTATTTGAAGGACCTGGAACCCTCGAGACTTTCCTTCCAAACCCTTCCAGGACCAGAGCATGTTGGAAATGATTTGGGCTAACGTTTTGAAATTAACTGGACAGTATATTGTAAAAACGTTTAAAAATCCCCCTGTAGCTAAAAATGTCCCAGTTCCGATTCCTCCCTGTGACACATCGGATGATTCCTCAACATCAGAAGTTCTACTCCAGCACTTTTTATCCTTTGATTCCGCACAATCAGTGCTCCCAATACGACTCCCTTGGCATGTGACCTACATGCAACTCGTTACCATGACGACACGTGATGTCATCCGGCTTTTCTTTCTCAAGTCACCGTCAGCGAGAACGAGTGCGAGCGAAGGGAGGTGTCGCGGAAATTGGTGGAATTAAGTCTCCCAACCGGGTTTTTTCTACCTCCAGCGGTGTCAAATGTGGTAAATCAGGGTATTTGGGACCTGTGCGGAGGATCTCGGTGCCGCCGGCTGATTGGCATTCGCATCCCAAACACCTTCCCGTGGCAGCCTGCGAGCAGCTCGCGTTGGCGCCTCCAGGATCACGGCTCCTCGGGTGTGAACCGGTCTGACGGCTCGGAGGATGTTTGTGTTACAGCCGCTGGCGTCGAAACGCCATGAAAGCTGAGATGTTCCTCAATATGTTTACGAGGCGTGATCATCTATTCGTAGGGCAGCTTGGATGCTCATCAGCAGGAGGAAGCCTTAGTCCTGATCCTCTATGGGAGACAGTCTCACTTTAGTCCTGATCCTCTATGGGAGACAGTCTCACTTTAGTCCTGATCCTCTATGGGAGACAGTCTCACTTTAGTCCTGATCCTCTATGGGACACAGTCTCACTTTAGTCCTGATCCTTTATGGGAGACAGTCTCACTTTAGTCCTGATCATCTATGGGAGACAGTCTCACTTTAGTCCTGATCCTTTATGGGAGACAGTCTCACTTTAGTCCTGATCATCTATGGGAGACAGTCTCACTTTAGTCCTGATCCTCTATGGGAGACAGTCTCACTTTAGTCCTGATCCTCCATAGTTCCTAAAACACGATGACCCTGTAGGACGTCCTCCTCATGACGGAGCACCTTAAAGGCTCACAGACGTCACAAAGGATTGTGGGTCAGAATAATCCAGAAGAGCATGCGAGGACATCCTGGTCTTAAACAGTCTGGTAGAGGTAGCGCAGGTGTTGATCTCCACTCAATGGCCTACTAACCCCCACTCCCCCAACGTCTCCATGTCTACGAGTCACTAAAGGTCCTCTGAACAGAGGGAGGCCCAAGCATTGAGCTAACAGCGCTGGTTTGATAACAGCGACCTCTCACCCCTGACTCGAGGTGTGACAGCAGCTCCAACATGTGTCCCCCCCCCCCTCCTCCCGACCCCCCCCCCCCCCCCCCCCTCCGGTAGCCTCGGGCCAAGCTCGTCCTGTGACATTTCCCCACAGCTCTCCACGTGGCTCCATGGGAGATACGTCTTGTTCTCCCCCAGAGGAACTGGCTCCTCTGCGTCTCCTTCGGGGGGGAAGTGGGGGGGGGGGGGGCTGATTTATGGATCATCTGCTGCTGAGATGCTGGACGCTTGCTTCTAGAAGACTGTTGTTCTGATGCCACAATCAGAAAGGCCTCTGACGTCCAACAACAACATCACACCTAGTGGTCGGCGGGGGCGGGTGGGGGGGGGGGGGGGGGGGGGGCTACTTCCCACCAGATGGTGGACTAACGCAGTCACTCTCTGTAGGCGTCAATTCTCCTAAAAAATCCCCCGGGCCACGTGGAAGAAATCCCTTCACCTCCACCGACGCACACACAGGTTACACAGGTCAGTCTTTGTGGGACAAGTTAAAAAAAAAGGGAACCAGAAGGAGCTGTTCCCCAAAAGGAGTTCCTCTCCTGCTCCCCCCCCCGCCCCCCCGCCCCAGAGCCCGCAGTGTGATTCCTCCACATTTCAAGCAGATAACGGTAATCCGGAAGTAATCTGATTAAAAGCCGACCCCGGAGGAGAGCGGTGGGCGCTCTGAATAGATCGCAGCCGGGAGGTAATCCCGAGCAAAATCACCCTCGACGTGGAGAATAAGCCGAAAATCACCCTCAATTTAAGCCCCGAAACCTCGCTCAATGTCTGAGGCCCAATCGGGAGCGAATGTCGCGTTTCAGGCGCCTTGTTTTAATCTGTGGGGCCAACAGCGAGGAGAGGGCAGCCTTTAAAGGTATATCTTTATTACAGCAACGTAAACCTAAAACTCAGAGAGATTACCTCATGAAAAGTTACTTTAGTTCCTCCAAAAGTGAGCAACAGGTGTCCATGGATGCTCGTTATGTGTATGCAGCCCTTTCAAAGTAAAGGTCCCCAAACTCAGCCGGGTTAAATGATCCTGCTCAATGTATATTTTAAAACGGCATCATGTAATTAATTATGAGTATGCTCTTGTACTCTCAAATGCAACTAATGGTTTTTATCTTTTAATGGTTTTTTAAAATAAATTAATTTTTTTCAATGAATTATCCCCAAATGATTTTGTTTGCCCAATAACCAAAGAGCATTAAATATTCAAGAGACCCCCCCCAGCAGAGCAGAAACCTTATTCTCCATCCTCTGACCGAAGAAGGTACGACTACATTCCATGAATAGTTTATTTATTGATTAACTGAACTTGTTTGTTCCTGTCTGACGAGAACTTTATTATGAAGTCGCCTGTCGTGACTCACGAGGTGCAGATTGTTTACTCTTTACGTGACTCAGCCGTGTTCCGTTCTCACACACACACACACACACACGCACACACGCACGCACACACACACTCACACACACACACTCTGTCCTGAGGCACCTCTCCACACCTGAAAGGCCTGATTACGTTTCAAACCAAACGCTCCATCAGAAGCTCTTTAATCACGACGACGTTTCGCTGAAAAAAAAAACAACAAAAAGTCACAAAATGGAATCCGTCGGTTTTGTTTGCAGAGACACAAGGTTTTTTTAACGTGTCGCTCAGGAGGTAAACAATGAGGACGAAAAGACGATTAAGACCCTGGAGACATCCGTGTGAATAGGAAGTTAAAACTGTTTATCTCTTAGATTAAAATATGGCTGTCACTAGATTTTTAAATATTAATTAATTAATTACACATTTTGAATGTAATCTTAATGGCGATTAATGATTGTTTTTGTTGTTGTTACAATGTTGCTTTTAATGAATGTTGTAGCTTAGGCTAGCAGCTAGCTTAGCCTAGCAGCTAGCTTAGCCTAGCGGTGCTTTAAGCGCTCCGTTTGCACTCGTCCACCTTCCGTTTGACAGGTGGAGGATCTCCTCTGCTTACCTGCAGCTAGCACCCGACAACTTAAGAAGTAGAGAAAGTTCACCATGTTCCAATATTTAGTTGAGTTAATCTTGGCCACTTGCATAGATTAATGGGTTTATGTTGACAGCCCTAATTAAAAATAATCTGGTAAACCTGAAGGTCGGACCAACGCGTTTCAGTGTCATGAGGTGACATTTAAATATAAAACAAGGAATAAGCTTCTGTGACAGGAAGGAGGCGCTGAAATGAAACCACGCGAGGCGTCATTTAACCAAACCTTTCACCTTAAATGAAACCAGCCGGACCCAGAACCCAAAGGAAGAACCCCCCCCCGGTGAGGTTTGTGACTGCTAAATCCAGCTTTCAATCGTGTGAAAACGGGTCTCCACTTTCAGTGAAATGATTTGAACTGATTGTCAAACATTTAAATATGTTTTTGTATGTTTCAGAAGTCTTAAAATAGCTCTTTGCAGGCGTCACAGAGTTTACAGGACGGAGCATTTCATACGTATTACAGTACATGAGGAGAAGCCACGAGCTGAATGTCACATGGAGATGTTCCCTGGACCATCGACACAAGAAGCACTCCGGATAATGACAGGTAAAAGATCAATATTTGGCAGATTCACACAAACTGAATTAAAATATCTGAAGGAAGCTTTTATGAAACTGCAGGATATTTCAAAGACCCGTTTGTCCACTTTCCCCTTTGTTTGTGTGATTAAGTTTTAATAACACCTGCTGATTTCCAAATGGATGACAGCAGTCGGTCCGTGAGAGAAGATGAAAGACGCTAAAAGCTTTCACGTCTGGAGCAGTTTTTTTGGGGACGCTTTGGAGGTCACGGAGCAAAATGTCACAAAGACCCCGCATTAAATATTAAGAGCGGCTGAGTGCCGTGTCTGGTAACGGTAGGAGAGCCCCGGATCAACCGCGTGAGATGGAGGAGGGAGGGGGGAGATGGAGGAGGGAGGGGGGAGATGGAGGAGGGAGTCACTTCTTCTTCTCTGCCTCACATGATGTTTTCTCTCGCAGAGGAAGAAAGAAGCTGCCGTCCCTTTAAAGGTCACCATTACTCGGGGAGCAGAGAGAAGGTTCTCAGTGACGCAGCCTTCCTGGTTCCTAAGGAGCAGAGAGGAGTGTGACTCACCGGATGGAGCACCGACCCCCCCCCCCCCTCCTCCCCCCTCCAATACGTCTACGCTCTGTCCTTCTGCAGAGACGTCTTTTACTTTGTGCAGCCACAAAGGTCCGTTTAACAACATGCAACACGATGACTTCATAAGTGAGGGCCGTGATTTAAGGAGCCCCCCCCCCCCCCCCTCCAGAAGATCTACCCGCGTGATAGTTGTTTTACTTGTTGTTGCGCTCCAGCATGAACCCTCAGTGGAATGTGAGCTGAGTGCAACACGAGGTCTTACAGCGAAGGCAGCTGCAGCCCAAAAGGTTCTGACAAAGGTTCCTCTCCGCTTCCCGGCGCCTTCAATGCACCATTCAGCAAACGGGAGAAGCAGTCATCTGCTTTTTAAAAAGACTAGAACAACAAATAGGAAATGATTGAATATTACGTCGGCTGAGAAGACTTATTTCAAAAGACTCCTTTAACTCTTAATGATGACTCCTCCTCTGTGAAGGATGCACTCGGAAATGTGGCAGAAGAAATGCGCCAACAGCAACACAACAAACACACTTTGCCCCCAACACACACACGCTGCAGCAACATGGCCGACATCATGGATGAGGTTAAAGGTCACCGTCACAGTGGCAACGCAACGACACAGTGAGTGAGGATGGAACCAGGATGCATCTACACACACAGACACAACACAAAGGCCAGAGAGACCACATCAGATGTTTATATGACAACAAAGCCTGTTTGTGTGTGTGTTTGTATGTGTTTGCGTGTGTGTTTATTGTGAGGAGATCTTCCTTGTGCCCCCCCCCCCAGCCCCCCCTCTATCTGCTCGGTGCAGCCGGCGCTCCAGGTAAGCTGAGTTTGACCTTGAGAAGGAGCTGCAGGAGCCTGAAGGACGAGTGACGGGTGGGTGTGAAGCTCGCGCTGTGTGTGTGTGTGTGTGTGTGAGGGGGGGGGGGGGGGGGGGGGGAGTTTGGGGGGGGTGCACTGAGGAAGATACGGGCGACACCAGAACACACACAGCATCCATCACAGGCCAGAAGCAGCTGGTGGTTCAGGGAGGACGTGGTCGTACTGGTGTGAGGGCTTTAAGGGGGGGGGGGGGGCGCCTCGAACATTTCATGGTGGGTACAAGCAAAGTGAATGAGCCATAAACCACCTTCATATCTCGTATTCACGAACCACTTTGTTCCCTCGACACAAACCTTCAAGTCGTGAAAGTAGAGAAACAAAGGTTGAATGTCCAGAGAGAAGATTTGCCTTCAGGATGTTTCCCTTCAAACAAACATTCAGAGCCGCACTAATAACCACGACCACTGGCTTCCAATGTGAAGTATTATTCTAATGTCATCTTTATGTGTCTCCTCAAAACAACTGAATCCCTGAACGCACCCTGAACGCATCATAAAACAGCCGTTAGCGTTCCGTTAGCCGTTAGCGCTGCAGCTATCGTCGACCACAGAGGATATTTGAGGATATTTTTTTTTTTACTTTTTCTAATCAACATGTAGTCACCATGTTCTTCACATGGCCACCATGCAAGAGTCCAGGATCTTTCATTCCCCAGCGAGCCCTGTCTTCCTAAACCCCCGGAGTGCAGCATGAGCTGCCCTAATCCACCCCCCCCCCCCCCCCCCCCCACCACCACCGCACACTCCATCAAGCGGCACGCAACCGGCCTCGCGTGTCACCGCAGCAACGAAGACAGAATGTGTCAGTCGCTGCTGTCAGAGCATTTATCAGATCAACTAATACCAATAATCCCCCCCCCCCCCACACCACAGGGCTGGAATTTAGAATAAGCACACGAACCACAACGGATCAACGTCGAGTGGAAGCTGATTTATCACTCGTAGACATTTGAGTGCATCATTTTCATTGTTCCCACGGTCCTTAAACACACCGCGAGACACCTGCACTTCGGTGGGAAAAAGTCCCCAAAAAGAAGCTCCCAATTGTGATTTTTGATCAGTGACATTTCATTCTACAGGTGTAAACCCCTTTATGTAAGATAATGTTACCAGAGACACAAAACCAAAGGTGCACTTTAACTTGAGCTTGTCCCCTGTGTGGCGTCGACGTGGCACGCGGCACGCGGCACATGGCACATGGCACGTGGCACGTGGCACGTGGCAGCGCTGCTGCACGGCCTTCGGGTTACGAGGCTCACGGAGGCCTCACCGAGCGTCGAGAGGGAAGGAAAAGCTTTCAGCTGAGTCACCGTCACATGTCAGCGGTTTTTATTGATCCGGGTAAACAAGTCATAAAAACCAAGTCGTCACTCAGCGCTACGCGGCGCCGCCCGCGACCTTCGACCTTTCCTCTGAGAGGCCGCGGGGACGAATCAGGGAAAGCTAGAAAATCCTCTGTTCATCCCATATTTAATATTTATTCTCACATGTATATCTGTGTGTGTGTGTGTGTGTGTGTGTGTGTGTGTGTGTGTGTGTGTGTGTGTGTGCGTGTGTGTGTGTGTGTGTGTATGTTGGACAGCTCCCGGTGCTGAACGCTCAGCGGCCCAAACTGGACTTTTTTCATCACCCGGGTGTGAGGAGCAGTGAGGAGCACCAGCCGATAAACGGAAGGTCGGATCAATAAACTGACCTCAGTTTGGATTTCTATGATCGGAAAAAATTGATATGAGACATGAGTCTGAGGAGGAATGTGAAAAAAAGAGTTTCAGTAAACGGGATCCAGAGAGTCTGCTGGAGAACACGGACCAGGAGAAACCCACCGAGGAGACGCAAGACCAAAGAGCACAGGAGAGAGGAGGGAGAATTAGGGGGAGGCACAGGAAGGAGGAAGAGGAGGTCAGGGTAAGAGAATTAGGAGGAGGTACAGGGTAAGCAAGGAGGAAGAGGAAGAGGAGGTCATCAGCAGGGAAGAAACGGGATGAAGCTGGAAATTGAGAAAGAGAGGAAGCGAGTGGATTTGGGATTCCCAAAGGAGATAACAGATTAAAAGTTTAAGGCAGAGGATGAAAGAGGTGCAATTAAGAGACAGAGGGGGGGGGGCAGTTAGGGAAGGAGAGGAGGACTGAATAGAAATCAAGAAAGCAGGAGATGAGAAGAGAGAGGAGGGAGAGAGATAAAAGGGGGAAGAACGATGGAGAGGTCACAAGGAAAGGAGAGAAGAAGAAGAAAAGAGAAGGTGCTGACGAGAATGGGGACAACGATGGGAAGGAGGAGGATTTGGAAGATTATGGAGAAGAGGAGAGTGGAGGGGGGGGGGGGGGACGGGAACGAGATAATGAGAAGAGGAGGATTAAGGAGCGCAGGCGTGTGTGTGTGTGTGTGGGGGGGGGGGGGGGGGCTCACCTGGTTGGTGAAGAGCTGAGTGTTCCGGGAGATGACCATCTGGACCAGGATGTGGAGCCCCGAGGTGAACAGGCCGGCCAGGATGGCCCAGGTGAGCGGCAGCGGCAGCATGCTGTAGGTGGCGAACAGCGTGAAGAGCACGTAGCCCACCCCGTCCCCCAGCAGCCCGTAGCCCAGCCCGGCCGCCAGGATCTGCGTGGCCATGGCCACCCAGGTGACCACGCCGCTGTACTGCAGGTAGCTGTGCGACGTGGTGTCCTTCCGCACCACGACCAAGGCACAGATGATCACCTCGACGCACGTGAAGAAGCCCAGCAGCGTCCCCTTGACGGGGTCCATCGGGGAGGAGGCCAGGGTGAGGTGCAGCACCAGCAGGGTGATCTTGGTCACCACGTCCAGCAGGTTCATCACCACCACGGACTTGCGCCTCTGGCCCAGGAAGTAGCGCTGGTAGAGCCGCTCCAGGTCGCGGGACTTGAAGGCGTTGCGCAGCGTGGGGAAGATGACCCCCCGGTACGTGTGGCCCCGGTTCAGGAAGAAGTCGGAGTCGCTCGGCGCGCAGTCGATCTGCAGGAAGCCCAGGTCGCTGCTGGCGCGCTCCGGGAACACCTTGGTGCCGCCGTTGTTGTGCCGGTCTCCCACGGACGCGCGCCCCGCGGACTGCTTCCGCGCGTCCCGGTCCGGGTCGTCGGGCTCGTCCGGTCCGCCCTCCCCCGCCCCCCCGCCGCCCTGCTCGTGAATGAACCGCTGCTCGGTTATGTGCCGCACGGCGTGCTGCCACAGCAGCCGTTTGGGTCGCGCGCTGCCGACGGTGTAAAGCTCCTCGCTCGCGCTGGAGCAGCGCACCTCGGACAGCTCCATGGCCGCGTGCCGTCGGCGCGTGCTTGTCTCTGTCGGTTTGTGTCGGTTCCCCCCCACGCCCTCCCCGTCTACCGGGCGTGAGTTATCTCAGAGATATCCTCACCGCGCGCATCGAACCGGGGGCGCGGCGCGGGGCGAAAGCGCGCGGCTGGAGGTCATCGTCACGCGAGGTATTCCACCGGAGAAACGGCACGTGATTAACCGCGTGCCATCATCATCATCATCTTCACCATGTTCATCTCATCTTCATCTCCGCGTGGCGGGTCCAAGCTGCCGCTCGAGACACCGTGCGTGAACCGCGAGCACCATCAGGGTGCCGCGCGGTGCCACGGGGGTGCGCGAGAACAACAACAACCAGGCGGCTGGTGGGGGGGGGGGGGGGAGGTGCACGCGGTGTCTTTTGATCTTTAAACGTAACGTCGGCGGCGCAGCTCGGTCCGTTCACTTGATTTTCATTTTAGGCAGAAAAAACATAAAAAAATCACGTTAATTCCCGTTTTACTGAACCGTTCTTGAAAAAAACTGAATTCCATTAAAAAAACGATAAATCCGGTGACGTCAGCAGGTGAGACGCGGTCTCGTGCCAGGAGGAATTCAAAATCGGTCAACTTGTTGTTCAAGAGGCTCGCGGTCCGGATCAACCTCCTCGCGCCTCTCCATCCACACGAGTGGGCTCGCGCTTGAATGCAACACCTGACTCGAGGAAGGGAGGGAGGAGGGTGGGGGCAGAGGAGGGGGGGGGGGGGCTCCGTCACAACCCCCCCTCCGTTATCTGACACTGCGTGAGGAGAAGCGGCTGTTTCCCAGAAAGAAATAACAGAGCCTTCTCCTTCTTTCTTCCTGCTCCTCCTCTTATTTTATTCTGCCTCCTACTTCTCCCCCCCTCTTCTCCTCCTCATCCTCCTCCTCTTACCTCCCTACTAATGTTCCTCCTCATCCTTTCTTCCTTCCTTCCTTCCTGCCCTCTTCTGCCTCCTCTGTTCCTGCTCCATTTTCCTCCTTCTCCTGCCCTCCTCCTCCTCATCCCACTCCTGCTACTCCTCCTGTCTGCGTGAAGACCCAGGAATAACAACACTGTTATCAGCTGTTGGTGGATTTGTGCCACCTGGAAATACAAAACATATTATTTCAGATGCATCATGTGTTAAAGCTGCATTCTGTGTACTGACCTCCAGGGGGCGACTCCTCTGCTCCCATAGACGTCTATGAGGAAATGACTCTACTTCTGTGTAGTGACCAGCAGGGGGCGACTCCTCTGCTCCCATAGACGTCTATGAGGAAATGACTCTACTTCTGTCTAGTGACCAGCAGGGGGCGACTCCTCCGCTCCCATAGACGTCTATGAGGAAATGACTCTACTTCTGTGTAGTGACCAGCAGGGGGCGACTCCTCTGCTCCCATAGACGTCTATGAGGACATGACTCTACTTCTGTGTAGTGACCAGCAGGGGGCGACTCCTCTGCTCCCATAGACGTCTATGAGGAAATGACTCTACTTCTGTGTAGTGACCAGCAGGGGGCGACTCCTCTGCTCCCATAGACGTCTATGAGGAAATGACTCTACTTCTGTGTAGTGACCAGCAGGGGGCGACTCCTCTGCTCCCATAGACGTCTATGAGGAAATGACTCTACTTCTCTCTTGATTTATTCCCTCAGTAAACATTGTAAACATGAGTTTATGGTCTCAGTCTCTAGTTTCAAGTCTTCTTCAATGCAGCATGATGTTTATTTAGTGAATGATGGTCCATTTAGTGTCAAACAGACCATGAAGAAGGGGTTGGGAACAGATTGGGTCAAATCTACTAAACTACGAGGAGCTGCAAGAGCCCCTCATGAGGAGAAGCCCCCCCCCGCCCCCCCTCCCCCCCTGCTTCGACACCCTCGCTCCGGGGGAAAGTTGCCTCATTGCTATTCCGTCTATTTTTACCTCCTTATTTCTGTCTGCTGTGTCTCCAGCTTTTCTTTCTGTTGATTCCCACCGAAGGAGAATTACTGAACTCTCTTTCGCCAACTGAACGCTACGAGCCCCCCAGGAAGAGCCAGTCAGTACCGAGCCCCCCAGTGAGAGACCACTTCATTCGTCCTCGGTGGGTCACTACCGATCGAAGGGGGAAATGTGGTTGGGTCCTGGGGGGGGGGGACAAGGTCTCCAGCTGCTCTTTAGATGGGTTCTATTCTGTTTAACAATAAACCAGTGACCTGAGACAATAAGTGAGTTTGATTGCATCACTGAGCCCGTCGTCACGGTGATCTTAAGTATCTGAAGTATTGATCCTGGAGACCAAGCAGTTGTTCACATGATATTCGGAGGGGAAATAACGATGTATCGCGTTCCGAAAGTTCAAGATATGGATTTCTCATTGTTCTTTCCACATTTAATAAACATTTAATAACATAACATAAACTGCCTGCTACTTATCTAACTTAATCGAGCCAATTGTGAGGCTTAATTTGCCGTAATGACTCATGAAAATCACCAGCTGATTTGAATGTAATGTCGTTCGTCCACTTCGCCTCTTCCACATTAAAACCTGCACATATTATCATCAGTGCCGAGATGCCACGGCCCCCAGGAGCCCCCAGGAGCCCCCTCGCTGACGGCTCATCGATCCCCGGGTGGAGGTTTCAGTGAGGTGACAGGAGACTGAAGGACGGGGACAGACGTCACCTGACCGCATGAAGTGGGTTCTTACCTTGAATCAGCAGCGGGACATGGAAGGTGTTTTATCGCTCATTATTTGTCTCCGCTGGAGGTCACACCCCCCCCCTCCCTCCCCCACGCAAGATATTTTGGACCCTGTTTCTGTCTTTTCATCCTTGGCTGTTGTGTGTTGTTTATTTTATATACTGTATATAGATCATAAGTTGAAGTTCCAGATATGTGGAATCTTTTGAGTCACACCATATATTTCATATATTACACCCATCACATTTAGAACTGACTCTGGGATTAATTCGTCTCATCATCACTTCCTCTCTCATCAGAAAACCCCTTAATGTGATGATGTTTCTGTTCACCCTCCCAGGCTTTACCTGCATGCTTTTGTTTTGTTGCTCACCTCTGTTTCATTAGATCATGAGATCCCCCCCCCCCCGGATGCTCTCAGTTCACCGACCGGCTCTCCAGCACTTTGATTGTCTCATTTAGCTCGGCCGGTAGTCGGAGCTTTGTTTCTTTGTCTGACTGTGATTCTGCTTACGGCCTGTTTCTCCTTTTGTGGAGCTCAGGGGACCTTTTGTCTCCGGCTCAGGGCGGAGGAAAACACCTTTGAGCTTTTATTATTGGGATGAATTCGTTTTTGTGCTGATTGCACTTAATTTATTCTTCATATGTATCATTTCTATTTGCTCCCAACACACACATTCCTGTAGTGACGCGCTGCTACTAAAGCGCGTGTGTTAAAACAAAAGGGCCTGGTTTCAGTCGCAGTGCGTCCCCCGTGGGCGCCGTGAGGGAATGTGATGTTTCTGTGATCGGGTGTGAGTCCGAGGCAGCAGAGAGACAGACGGTAGTGATGACGTCATCTGGAGCAGCTCCACATAACGGGAACAATGAACGGCAGCAATGGCAGCGGGGGGGGGGGCTTACTGGGATGATTGGCAACTGGAAGACCCGCATTGAAATCAATGAACGAGACCCACCAAAATCCCCATGAGTCACTAATGAATGTGTTTGTTACACAGGAAAAGGGCCTTTTCTCCCGCACACCTCGTCGAGGCTCTCAGTAGTTATGACGGGAGCAAAAGAACAGCAGTCAGGTGACGTAGCATCTTGAGGGGGGGGGGGGGTTGTAGTTGTGTGCTCTCTTTGTCCACCGGTGGACGGAACTGCCGTGCGCAGCGAGGACTGGACAAATGTAAACGTGAATGAAACATTTTTCAGAAAAAAAGTCAGATGACGAAAATTATCTGGTGCGGCACGGTACCAAAATGGCCCTCGGACCGGTATCGGTAGCATAACTTGGTGACGTAGTAGATGCGCCGTAGCTTTGCGTTGACGTAGTAGACGTACCGTAGCTTGGTGACGTAGTAGACGTACCATAACTCGTTGACGTAGTAGACAGACTGCAGCTTGATGACGTAGTAGACGTACCGTAGCTTGGTGACGTAGTAGACGTACCATAACTCGTTGACGTAGTAGACGTACCGTAGCTTGGTGACGTAGTAGACGTACCATAACTCGTTGACGTAGTAGACGTACCGTAGCTTGATGACGTAGTAGACAGATCGTAGTTTGGTGACGTAGTCGACGTACCGTAGCTTGGTGACGTAGTAGACGTACCGTAGCTTGGTGTCGTAGTAGAAGTACCGCAGCGTAGTGACGTAGTAGACGTACCATAACTCGCTGACGTAGTAGACGTACCATAGCTTAGTAACATAGTAGACGTAACATAACTCGTTGACGTAGTAGACATACTGTAGCTTGGTGACGTGGTAGACAGATCTTAGCTTGGTGACGTGGTAGACATACTGTAGCTTGGTGACGTAGTAGACGTACCGTAGCTTGGTGTTGTAGTAGACATACTGTAGCTTGGTGACGTAGTAGACAGATCGTAGCGTAGTGGCGTAGTAGACGTACCGTAATTTGGTGACGTAGTAGACGTACCGCAGCTTTTTGCATGATATTGTTGCTATGACCAAACACAGCACTTTGTCCGAGGAGGCCGGTGTTTGTGTGACATGTGACTATGTTGTTATCATTATATTATTATTTACATTACGTTACCCCTCCTCGTCTGTGATTGGAGGGCATTGATAATTCATCTCTTCAGTCTGCAGCTCATTCCCTTTCATTGGGCTCCAATAGGAGCAAACTGAGATGTTCTGGCCTGCTGCCCGGTGCTAATGTAGGACTCAAGGAGGGAGATGGTGGAAAATGAGTGTAAAAGCCTCCTGTAGTTAAATAAAGGTTAATAATTACTCAGATAAACTCTCCTTGGTGCTGCGGACCAGAGGGCGCAGTAAGGAAGCAGTCTGATAAACCCAGTCTGACTCTGCATGTGCACACAACTAAATAAATAAAAGGAGTCTTCATTTGGCTTCCGAGCCCAGTTGACCAACTTTAAATCTGGGTCGAACCAGAACTATTTCCGATGAAGGTCGCAGCGACTGAGGATGAAGCGAGGACCAAACCAGCGTTCATCAGCCAGAGGATCGACAGATACGGAGGACGAGCGAAGCAACCTGGATGCACTTCCTGTTTGTAATGTCGTTTACTTTGTAGCAGACTGGGTTACATTTAAAGATATAAAACAGAGGAACACCGAGCAGGAGGTAAGAGGCCGTAAGTAAAGGTTGTAAAAAATGTAAATGGAAAATTAATCCTCCATTTTTTATACAACATGTTAGATACAAAGATTCCATTGTATTAAAATAAAACATTTATTCTTATTTTTTACAGATGTATCATAACTGTTATTCTGCACAAACTACATTTTGTAATATTAACCATACATACATACTTCCAGCGATGATGTGCGAGGTTTATTTGAAGGGTTGAATAATAAATCTCGGGCCGATTGTTTGTGACAGTCGGTCTGAAGGAGCTTTGAACATCAAACCTCCAGGTTCGGAGCCAACAGGCAGCCATTACGCCTCGTTCTCTCATTTCCTCGGCTTCAGCGGCAGAAAAACCACGATTCAGCCTCAAAGGAAGTGGCAGTCGTGGCGTTTGCAGTGTGCATCCAGCAGGAGAGGCACCCACGGCATCCACCACTCACTGAAACACAGGCATTGGGATTTGCCTGATATTGGGATCAACATAATCTCAGGTGCATCCACGTCGTCTGAACCCATCAGGTTGAAATGAAGAGAAGCGTATCGCTCGATGAAGGTCGATTCTCTAAGCCGTCTTTCTGCCAGTAGGAGAGAAATCTGCTGCGGTTTTTATCCTCCCGCAGCAGCTCACCTGCTCCTCACACCTCGCCGAGCCAAACGGCGCCATCAGCAGGCCGGAGGCGTGTGACACGTGTGACGAGCCGCGTTTGTGTGTAAACCTGAGCTCCAGCGGGGGGGGGGATGCGGGCGCAGAGACGCGCTGAGGTCACGAGCTGCAGCAGTTGTTCACCTGGAGAAGACAGCCTGCATGCAGAGTTATGAGGGGAAAGAAATGGGCGGATTAACATGGAATGAAGCTCATCTAGCGCCACCAGTCCAGTGGAACTTCGTGTCTGGTCCTAGTTAGCAAATGAATCCCCTAAAAGAAGGTACAATAAAGAGTATCCTGCTTAGTTTACTCGTTTACATGAGCAGGGAAGTGGCATCCTGTTGATTTGATGCAGGACTCCTGGGTGAAAGTCCTGTGCGTGTCCAACCTGGTATGCTAACGCAGGTATGCTAACAACGAGCCTTGATCCAGCCCACAGGCGTGCAGTCGACGGGGCGTTTCCATGACAACAGCACATGTTCTACCAGTCGCATGGGGCAACGGGTTCCGACCAACGAAGCCCTCCGAGGGGAACCCTTGTG
Organism: Pungitius pungitius; assembly: GCF_949316345.1. Lineage (NCBI taxonomy): Eukaryota > Metazoa > Chordata > Actinopteri > Perciformes > Gasterosteidae > Pungitius > Pungitius pungitius. The sequence goes on from NC_084914.1 coordinate 1,373,166, forward strand.
GATCGAAGCCCCACGTGAACATTTTGCAGGTGAACTCACACACGACTACGCATCCTTGTGTAGCTTCAGCATTCCAATACTTGGACGAACTGTGTCTTTCCTGGCTATGGGTTGTGGTGCATGATGGGAAATGAACAATAAAGCATTGTGTGCCACACTAATGATTGCATTACAGAAGCCCTGTTTTTTCCCCTAGCTCCAGGAAGTGGGTTATTCCAGCCATGCCTTTGGCTCAGTATGAATGCAGGTCTGTTTTAATTTTCTTTACTCAATGAGTTTGAACAGTAGGTGGCTCTGATTTGGTCGACAGAAGCGCCAACAATCTTTTAAACATCTGAGGTCTTCCAGATTCATCTGAGCCAAAATGCAATCAGTTTTATTTAGGACCAAAGTTAATGCGAAGGAAAGCCTTCAAACATCTTACGTCACATATGGAGGCCCATGAAGGAGGCTTCAGTGACTCTATCAGCCGGTTGGAAGATGAATCCAGTGTTCACCTTCAGCCAAGGTTTGGAGATTCCACGTCTCCATCTCGCGATTAACGCCGACGGCATCCGTTCTGTTTCCAACCAATGAACCAGGTACCATACTTGGAAGTAGAAGGAGTCCCGCCCTAAGCATCCCTCTCTCAATCATCTAAATGACTCCACATGGACCATAATTTACTAAATGAACATCATGTTGCATTGAAACTAGAGACTGAGACCATAAACTCAAGTTTACAATGTTTACTGAGGGAATAAATCAAGAGAGAAGCAGAGTCATTTCCTCATAGACGTCTACTGCTGTGATGGTCGGTTTTGGATGGAGATAGTGGAGAACATCTTCATCGGATGTCAGATGAAGTTTCCTCTGAACAACTTTATCAGCGAAGCTACAAAACTGCTTATGAACATCATTTCTATGAGGCGGAGTTGTTAATAGTCAGCGTTACTGTTTTAACATTGTGATCTAAAGGCTTTTTAGAACCACGCTATGGTTCTGGATGTGAGTGTCCAGCTTCGCCCGCCGCCCAAAACCTTCAACATCTCCTGATGGAAGTCCCAGCGGCTTGAGATGTGAACGTTTATAAATGCAGTCCCTCAGTAAACCGAACTGTGCTGAAACAAAGGGGCGGAAGAGTTTAAACCTGTGAACAGGAAGCAGAGAGCTCCTCGGTGACGTCACGGTGGGGTTTGAGGAGAACGCGGCAGCTTGAGCCTGTGCTGGCGCGCTGTGTGAGAGGCAGCCGGAGGGGATGAGTCATCCAGAGGACTCTCTTTGCCCCCCCCCCCACCCCCCTCCTCCCCGTTCCTCCAGTCTCTATGACTCCTAATCTGCTGCGCTCAGCTCGGTTCCTCGCCGGGTTTTGGCGTGGAGTCGCCGCCTTAATCAGCAGCCGTGATGATCCCTGCAGACGCAGCCCGTCCTTTGTCTGCTTGATGGATGGTTGGAGAGACATTCTTTTGCAGGTCTGTGTGTGACCCGGGGTCCCTCAGGAGTGACGAGCCCCCCCCCCCTACAGTAAATCATCACATAATGGAGTCCCACCTCCATCACTGGGCTCAGAGCTTCTAATGGAACCGCTCACTTCCACTCATTGCTTCCTCCTGCTGCGTTTCCACTTCCCACCGGTCACCTGTCAGTCAGTCGCTGTGGGCGGGCTCTAGCGTTCACCCTCTAATGACGGTTCACCCTCATTCATCTTCTCAGGTGCACCATCTATTATCTAAAAACAAATATCATCGTGTTACACATTCATGTTTATTTTGTCTTTCAAACATTTTCTTACAAACGTTGAAAAAAAACAATTAAAGGTTTACAGATTAAAGTAAGAACACACACGTTAAAGTAGATCAAAGAAGGCTTAAATGAGCCTTTCTCAATTCAGAGGAGCTTCTGATGTGTGTGTGTGTGTGTGTGTGTGTGTGTGACACCCTCCATGAACACTGAGGGGTCTTTAAAAGCAAGCAGCAGTCTGGTTTCACACGATGAGTCGATTTCACAATCTTTTCTTGTGCAGCAGATTCTTTCTCAGTTAAGTTTTACAACTTAAATGTAAAAACTGAAAATGAACCTCAACTTGCTGGTTGACAGTGAACATTACGGTTGGATCAGCGCCCCCCTCCCCTCGGCATCGCTTTGCTGTTGTCTGACAGGTCGGGGCGAGGGTGTTTGTGTGAGGGGGGGGGGTGATGGGGGTGAGGGGGGGGGGGGCTCTGTCATTAAACCGACAGCTGAGACGCCAAAGCACCGCTTCCGGAACCGCGAGGAGGCCGAGGCCGCAATTAACGAGAGACAATGAGGCAGATGAGAGGCTGTCCGGGGGGGGGGGGGGGGGGGGGGGTTTCATGTGGCTGTTGTACATATGACTAAGTCAAAATCTCTCCTCCACCACCTGACGGAGCGGAGAGACGCAGTGAGAAAAAGACCTTCAACCAAAGAAGCAACAACAAGCAAGTTCAGCTGCACATGAACGGCGTCCTTTCAAAATAAACTTCCTCTCAAGGAACAGCTTGTTGAGATTTACGATGATGTCGTATTCTTAAGTTAAATAAGGTGAATAATGTTGATGCTGAACACCGGCCTCCGGGGTGAAGGTGCCGTGTTATCTGAACTGATCTGAGGCAGCAATATGTTAAACATGGACTTTATATTTTGGTGGTATCAATGGGATCTGAGTGTCATTGTGTGCACACACACACACACACACACACACACACCAAGGTCACACCTGGAAGTACCGTCTCCGGACAACTGTGTAGAACACTTCCTACAGAAGTACAGAAGACCATACTCCATCATCTATAGCCGACACCTACATAGGAACCTCGAATATGAGAAACCTAACTCCATTGATTCATTTCAGGTTTGGAGGATGTTGGACTTTTTTACATAAGCGATAAAACCACTTTTAATATTGGAGGATATTTCTTCTTCAAATAGAATCATTTATCCTGATTGATGCTTTAGCAGAACTGATCCTGTAATTCTGTTTCACACCCCAGTTACCCCCCCCCACCCCCCCGCCCCACCACCTACCTACAGGAACAATACTCATACCAAAAGGTGAGTTATACGTATTTGGGAGAAACCAAACTGTTTTATGTAAAATCAGACATTCAACAACCACATGAAGCCAGAATGGAACCATCCATTGATTTTTACCCCAAATTGTGACGTTGGCCTCAAATGTGTCTCATCTCCTCCTGCATCACCCCAAGAAGAGGATTCACCCTCTTTTCCACCACAGAAGGGTGTTGTAACCTCAAGGATTAAACTTCACAGCCTCCAGATTTGATGTAGTAGATCCCCAGGTGACAATGAGGAGACGTCTCCCTGAATCACTCAGAGCGCTTTGCTAATGGCGGCGGGATTTGGAGGCTTTTAGCCGAATTGACACGGCGAGGAGCCGGAAGGGCTTCAGATCGCTCCGGTGGTCTTCATCTCCAAAAAGCCTCTAACACGGAACGGCCAGGGCAGCCTTCCCTCCCACGTAACCATGGCAACCCCGACTTTTCCTCTTTTAAATCTCACAGATAGATAGAAACGCACATTCAGAAGGTTGTCTGATGCCTGTGATAAGGATTGGGAGGGGGGGGGGTGCTTCATACCACTTGTGTGCTTAATAACTCCTCTGGACGGGATGCACCCTCCCGGCGGTTACTTCTGCTCATGTAACTTTGAACAGCTATGGTGAGCACATGCATGGTAACCATAGCAACAGCCCACAGAATTGCATCATTTTTGGCATTAAAAAAACTTTTGTCTTTCATATCCACTGAAACAAAAGAATGGTGAGAGGGAATTTATTTGTAAATCTGTGCACAAGTCTGAGGAAAAAAAATGTTTATTAACAGATGTGTAGTGACCAGCAGGGGGCGACTCCTCTGCTCCCATAGACGTCTATGAGGAAATGACTCTACTTCTGTGTAGTGACCAGCAGGGGGCGACTCCTCTGCTCCCATAGACGTCTATGAGGAAATGACTCTACTTCTGTGTAGTGACCAGCAGGGGGCGACTCCTCTGCTCCCATAGACGTCTATGAGGAAATGACTCTACTTCTGTGTAGTGACCAGCAGGGGGCGACTCCTCTGCTCCCATAGACGTCTATGAGGAAAGGACTCTACTTCTGTGTAGTGACCAGCAGGGGGGCGACTCCTCTGCTCCCATAGACGTCTATGAGGAAATGACTCTACTTCTGTGTAGTGACCAGCAGGGGGCGACTCCTCTGCTCCCATAGACGTCTATGAGGAAATGACTCTACTTCTGTGTAGTGACCAGCAGGGGGCGACTCCTCTGCTCCCATAGACGTCTATGAGGAAATGACTCTACTTCTGTGTAGTGACCAGCAGGGGGCGACTCCTCTGCTCCCATAGACGTCTATGAGGAAAGGACTCTACTTCTGTGTAGTGACCAGCAGGGGGGCGACTCCTCTGCTCCCATAGACGTCTATGAGGAAATGACTCTACTTCTGTGTAGTGACCAGCAGGGGGCGACTCCTCTGCTCCCATAGACGTCTATGAGGAAATGACTCTACTTCTGTGTAGTGACCAGCAGGGGGCGACTCCTCTGCTCCCATAGACGTCTATGAGGAAATGACTCTACTTCTGTGTAGTGACCAGCAGGGGGCGACTCCTCTGCTCCCATAGACGTCTATGAGGAAATGACTCTACTTCTGTGTAGTGACCAGCAGGGGGCGACTCCTCTGCTCCCATAGACGTCTATGAGGAAAGGACTCTACTTCTGTGTAGTGACCAGCAGGGGGCGACTCCTCTGCTCCCATAGACGTCTATGAGGAAATGACTCTACTTCTGTGTAGTGACCAGCAGGGGGCGACTCCTCTGCTCCCATAGACATCTATTAGGAAATGACTCTACTTCTGTGTAGTGACCAGCAGGGGGCGACTCCTCTGATCCCATAGACGTCTATGAGGAAATGACTCTACTTCTGTGTAGTGACCAGCAGGGGGCGACTCCTCTGCTCCCATAGACGTCATGAGGAAATGACTCTACTTCTGTGTAGTGACCAGCAGGGGGCGACTCCTCTGCTCCCATAGACGTCTATGAGGAAATGACTCTACTTCTGTGTAGTGACCAGCAGGGGGCGACTCCTCTGCTCCCATAGACGTCTATGAGGAAATGACTCTACTTCTGTGTAGTGACCAGCAGGGGGCGACTCCTCTGCTCCCATAGACGTCTATGAGGAAATGACTCTACTTCTGTGTAGTGACCAGCAGGGGGCGACTCCTCTGCTCCCATAGACGTCTATGAGGAAATGACTCTACTTCTGTGTAGTGACCAGCAGGGGGCGACTCCTCTGCTCCCATAGACGTCTATGAGGTCATTCAGGAGGATGAAGATCTGAAGATGTTAGAGTTTAGTCAGAATGAACCTGCCGATCTGCTTTAAAGTGTCAAGAAAGTTCATTACTTTACACACTTAATATTAGAAACATGACAACCATCAATGTTAACTATTAATATTTAAAATCACCTCCCAGTCTCTGCAGTGCTTCCACAGTGGAGACTTTTCCGTGTGGTTTAAGAAGAAGACCTTGTGGTCGCAGGTGCGTCCCTCATCAGCAGGAAAACAACAGTGAAGGAAGCTAAACGATATCGACTGTTACTTTAACCACCTCTTAATGTCCCATTCGGTCAATGAGACACGGATCAATCAGGGCTCACTGGCTCGGACCGCTCGTGAATATCAGACGATCAATGAGCAGCAGAAGGTTCACATCAGACTTTCCGCCCTAAGACCCTCACCTGGTCACAAACCTGCATGAGGCAACGAGTGATCAGAGCCACGAGCTCCACAGATCAGACATCCACTCTCAAACCCACGAGGTCGTCCAACGGCGCTTCTGCAGAGGACAGAAACTCACGCCATGACGTCCGGCTCCATTCACAGGTGACCCCCCCCCCCCCCCCCCCCCCCCCCGAAGAAGGGAAGGTTTTAAAAGGCGGTTATTGGCCGATCGCTGTAAAGCGGCGTGTCGCTCTCAAAATGGCGTCGCAGGAATAGAATAAGATGAAAGTGTGTCTTTATCGGTCTTCTGCAGCATGTCTCGCTGAGAGGAGACGCTGACTCATCCTCATCATCATCATCCTCCTCCTCCTCCTCCTCCTCGCTCAGAGGAAAGCCTCACGTCATTAAAGACAGAGAGAAGGACATGGACACCCCCACATCCAGGAGTCTCTGGACGAAGAAGACAAAACATGTGTTTTTCTTTCTAAATTCAGATTTATTTATTTTTACACAATTCTGGGTGGAGAAAAGTCACCGAAGTGAAAGAGGACAGATTTTAATGCATTAAAAGCTGTGGTGTTAGAATGAAGATTAAAAGGATTCCTCGCATGATGAAGCCTATCGAGTGATGGAGTCCAGAGGAGTCGCCCCCCTGCTGGTCACCACACACCATGCAGCTTCATCACTTTGTAGACAAGGACACTGACAAAGTAAAGCATATGAACAGAAAGTAGATTTTGCTTGAGTTGCCGTGGCGAATGTTCCAGGTGAGGAGGCGGAGCTTCTCCCTGCTCACCCACCTGTGCTCATAGAAGTCGGACCCTCGATTCTCCGTCCCATCATGCCTCCCATCGGAGAGCTCAAAGGTCACAAGTCTTCCATATCTGATCTGGATATGAGTCGGTGTACAGAGGAGCCCCCCCTCAGCCCCCCCCCCCCCCCTCTTGTTCATTTCCATCTCAAACATGGCTGCTTGGTCATTTAAAAGCTAATGAGGGAGAATTCAAACGGGACACGTCTGTCTTTGATTGAGTGGCCCATTTCAAAGAATTCAGAGCCGAGGGGCTCGTTCACTCTTTGTGAGCTTCCCATTCATTCAGGGGGGGGGGGGGGGGGAGGGGGCGAGCCGGACCTCGACCCCCCCCCTGAATGAATGGGAGACCGGCGGCCGAATCCAAAAGGAGATATGTGACACCTGAGAACGGTGACAGGTCACAGCGATGTGACTCGACCATCGACTGCTTTCTGTCTTATTCGGTTATCATCAAGGTTACTAGTCAAGGTTACTAGTCAAGGTTACTAGTCAAGGTTAATAGTCAAGGTTACTAGTTAAGGTTACCAGAGCACAATAACAGCCCATTGAGTAATGATGTGATCAGACCCTCCAGGTGTCCTCGTGTCACACCTTTGATCACATCCTAGTTTCATCTCACCTGCTTGGTATCTAACCCTCTTCATCTGAGATCCTCCCACATCATCAGCTCATTCACCTGCAGCTCATCCCCTCACAGCCCCTCACTATTAAGCCTGTCACATTGTGTTGTGTTCTGACCCGGTCTGCCTTTCCACACGTCTTCGCTGCCTGCTCCTTATGGGATGTCTGTCCTGGTTCTGACCCCGTTCTCATCTACGGATCCTCTGCCTCCTCTGGATTTGTTTGCTTACTGACGGATCTCCTGGTTTTGACCTTGCCTGAACTTTTAGTAGAATCCACCTGTCTCTCCCATCGTTGTCTGAGTCGTGCTTTTTTCAATCAGATCTCAATAATCTCCAGAGACAAGCTCTTAACATATAACTTCATCATGTGTCTTCGGAACCCTTTGAATTATTCTTTAAATGTAAATTAAGCTGAGTTGAGTGTGAGGATTTTCATTCATCCTTAAAAGATGCTTCTTCCATCTCAGGGAAAGTTAGCGTAGAAACATCCTTCACATGAGCCCGTTTGGGCCTTTTTTTCAATGCGTCTCATTAGAAAAGGTTGAAATGAGCCGAGCTCCCCGTGAATTACACCCAGAGACCAGTTCATATCAACATCCGGAATATTTACACAAAACAAACCTACGTTTCTCTCTGCCGACATATTGTCCCTTTTCCAAACTGAGGCTGCTGGTTAAGAAGCTTAACTTTGGCCGAGTATCAGTCGCTTCACTTTTATTAAGCAAACGGATCATCAGCTTATGGAGATGGACTTTACCCAATCCAGTGGAAAATAGTGCCGGGAGGATGGAATATTTTGGATTAAATATGAAGTGGAACCAGGGGGGGGGGGGGGGGGGGCACGAGACCAGGAGCAGCAGTCTGACCTCACAACGAGGGAGATTCAAAGGTCTCTTTCACTCCATTTGAAGCTGAACAGAAGATCTTTCGGTCCCAGATGAACATGAAATGAATCCTGACGGTTTTATCCGAGTTTGCAGGTGAGGAAACTTCTTCAAGTGGACAAAACACAGCAGTGAAGCTCGAAAGATTCGCTGTTAAACCCGTTCATCTCCGTCTCCTCGCCATCGTCATGGCAGCGCGATGGCTTCCGGTTGCTCGGCAACAACGCTGACGTGTTGACATGCTTTGAACTCGTAACATTTCGTGACTGATTACTCATTTTCATTTTGCTTGTTAGAAAACTGGGAAAGTTTCTTTTAGAGTCTTCAGAACAGACGTAGTTGTTTATTTATTTAGATTCTTCACTCAAACAAAACATTTGGAGCACAACAGGGTGGAAGCGACCCCCCCCCCCCTCATTTAGAGCAGGTATTGATCCGCTGACTGGGGCCTTAAGAGTTTAATGATGAATAATTGAGTTGAGCGCTCTCGTATGACTTCCTGTTTATTGATGCAGGAAGGAGAACATCAGCTGATCTGAAGTCACTCAGACACACACACGTGCACCCACACACACACAGACACACACACACACACACACACACACAGACACACACACACACAGACAGGGTGGCTTTATGTTCGCTAATCGTCTTTCTCTATCATTCTCGCTTTAAAAAAATATGGAAGGGATTTAGTGGCCCAGATGTGAACCAGGAATCTGTGTGTGTGTGTGTGTGTGCGTTTGTGTGTGTATGTGTGTGTATGTGTGTGTGTGTCATTGTAATCAAGCCACCCCTCTCGGTGTCGTTTCTGTCCTTCGAGCCGCTCACAGGTGGAGCGGCATCATTGGGGTCAAAGGTCAAAGCAGCGGCGACGTTGAATGATTTCAGCCTGGCAGGAAGTGACATCATCCTAATGTTCACACTCAGCTGTCTTCAGGTGAGGAGAACAGTTACAAGTCATAGAGCTTCATCGAAAATAGTGTAGATGTAAAAAATAGAGCGTTTCTTCATGTTCTCATAGACGTCTATGGGAGCAGAGGAGTCGCCCCCTGCTGGTCACTACACAGAAGTAGAGTCATTTCCTCATAGACGTCTATGGGAGCAGAGGAGTCGCCCCCTGCTGGTCACTACACAGAAGTAGAGTCATTTCCTCATAGACGTCTATGGGAGCAGAGGAGTCGCCCCCTGCTGGTCACTACACAGAAGTAGAGTCATTTCCTCATAGACGTCTATGGGAGCAGAGGAGTCGCCCCCTGCTGGTCACTACACAGAATGCAGCTTTAACTCTGAAGCTTCTTCTTCTCCTCCTTCTGGTTAGTTTGTTGTGCTTATGCGTTGAGTGGATGGACCACGGTGCCCCCCCCCCCCTCACCACAGGGAGGCACAGTGTCCGTGCAGCCGGAGGAGATCTTGTTAACTCTCCGCTCCGGATGACACCTTAAATAAAACCGTGGAGGGGAGAACAAACGACCCCGACCACCCCCCCCCCCCCTCTCAGGGCGGCTGCATCCAAAGCCTCCATCTGAAGCCGGTCGGCCCCTTCATCTGCATCTCAATGAGGAACTTGAACACAGCGTTCAGGGCGAGGCCGCCGCTTTCAGATGTGAAACATACGTCTGGGAGGGAAATAAAAGGCGGGGGAGGAAGAGGGAGGAAGAGGGAGAGAGCGGCGTCTCCCTTCTCCTTCTTTTTAATAATCTGCTGTTTCTCCCTCCAGGTTTGTTTTCTTTTTTCAGATGATAATGATGGCATTAAAGCTCCCGTCCCCTGGCAATAATCTACTCAATATTCATGTAAATAAACCTTCTCACGCTCCAAAACACATTGGTCCTCCCCCACTGATGTTCTTCTGTTTACAGAAGATAAGCCCAGATGCTTGGATGCATTCAACGTCAGAGCTTGAGTTAAAGCGTCATTGTGTGTAGTGACCAGCAGGGGGCGACTCCTCTGCTCCCATAGACGTCTATGAGGAAATGACTCTACTTCTGTGTAGTGACCAGCAGGGGGCGACTCCTCTGCTCCCATAGACGTCTATGAGGAAATGACTCTACTTCTGTGTAGTGACCAGCAGGGGGCGACTCCTCTGCTCCCATAGACGTCTATGAGGAAATGACTCTACTTCTGTGTAGTGACCAGCAGGGGGCGACTCCTCTGCTCCCATAGACGTCTATGAGGAAATGACTCTACTTCTGTGTAGTGACCAGCAGGGGGCGACTCCTCTGCTCCCATAGACGTCTATGAGGAAATGACTCTACTTCTGTGTAGTGACCAGCAGGGGGCGACTCCTCTACTCCTATAGACGTCTATGAGGAAATGACTCTACTTCTCTCTTGATTTATTCCCTCAGTAAACATTGTAAACATGAGTTTATGGTCTCAGTCTCTAGTTTCAAGTCTTCTTTAATGCAGCATGATGTTCATTTAGTGGTAAAAAAAAACTGTCCCCAAACAAGGTTAGAAAACATCTGTCCATGAACCAATAAGTGACGATAGAAGCAATACCCTCTGACCCCGCCTCCCCCCCCCCCCCCCTGGTCAGAACGACCCTCTGACCCCGCCTCCGCCCCCGGTCACCACGACCACCTGAGCGTCACGACCTTCAGCATCAAGTCACGCATTTCTGCGATCACACGGCTTCCTCCCGCTCTTCTCCGTCTGTTGTTGCATCTGCAGCACAGCTGGATCTTCATGCACCAAACACACACACACACACACACAGACACACACAGACACACACTTCTCCACGCCGTGCGCCATCTGCTCCCGTCAGTGGTGGGTTTGATTGATGCCCGTATGAAAGCTGGAGGGATGACTCATCGACTCCTCGCCACCGTCGGCTGCTGCAGTGAGAGGGAGTGTGTGTTGTTGTGTTGTTGTGTGCGTGTATGAGTGTGTTGTTTAAGGAATACGTGGATTTCTTATTCTCCTCTGAAAACGAATTTTTTTAATAGGCATATGAGTAATGTTTTTTTCTGTGAGATATATGTGTGGCTAAGACCACGCCTGTGCCATAAAATAGTAATTAGATAATGAAAGAGGCCTTTTCCCTCTTCCCTTCCTTCGGTTCACAATAAAAGCCCCAGACATAAACCCTGGAACACTGCTTCCTGCGTGTAGTTCATATTCATTTGTGTCTTGATGGCGCCCCGGTTTTGCGATGAAACTGTTTCGTGTCCGTTTTACGTAGATAAAGAGCTATTCTTCACTGCTAAACTATTCTTCCACAGCCTTTTTTGAGAATTGATCGGCACATGTTGATTCCACTCAGACTGACATCTTGCTTTCAGCAGAACGTTCCATCCTCCTTCGAGTGGACTCTTTTTTTTCTTAAAAACCAGCAGACGGTCCGAAGCATCCAGCCACACAAAGGCGGCTGATGGTGCAGCGCTGTGTTTGTGTGCATGAATGGGAAGCAGGAAGGGGGGGGGGGTCACTTTGCGCGTGTGCACACCCACTGAGCGCTCACCCAGGGAGCCCATTTCCAAATGTCAAGTGTTTGTGGAATAAATGTCAACTAGCTGAGGGACGAGGAGTCAAAGTGGCTCCCCATTGCCTGGCTTCTTTAAACATTTCTTTCCCTGACATTTTTTTCTTCCTAACTCATTTTGACATGATAATCAAAAAGTTTTTTGCCTATTATATATTTTTTTACTTAGTTATCAAAAAGAATTCTGACCTAATAGTTTTTGTTACCATTTTTCCAAAACATTTCTCGACACAACTTATTTTGACTTTTTTTTTCAAAACATTTTTGGAACTAAGATATTTTCCACCTAGTATTTTCTTTCCAAAACATTTGGTAAATATTTTTGGACTTTTTTCCCCATGATTATTATAACGTTTTTTGACCAAATACTTTTCAATTTTCTTTTCATGACATTTTTTTTTCCAACACAATTTTTTTTTAATATTTTTTTCCTTCATTCCATGAAATTTTTCGACATATTTTTACTATTTTTTCATGGCATTTTCTGAAAAGTTATTTTTATAAAAAATTTCAACACAACTTATTTTGGGGGTTTTTTCAAAGCATTTTTGGACCAATTATATATGTTTTTCCCAACATTTTTGGACCTAAGATACTATATATTTTCTTTCCAAAACATTTGGTAAATATTTTTTTCCCATGATTATTTTCGACCTAACATATATGGCTTTTTGACCCAATATTTTTCAACCTTTTTTCAATGATTGAAATTTTTTTCAAAATATTTGTTGACCTCATATTTTTTTTAACTTTTTGTCCAAAAATTTGTTGACTAAATACTGTTAAATTTTCTTTTCATGACATTTTTTGAAAAGTTATTTTGACTTTTCTTTCAAGACATTTTTCAACACAACATATTTTTACTTTTTTTTCAAAACATTTTTGGACCAATTATATATGTTTTTTTTAAAAACATTTTCGGACCTAAGATATAGTATTTTCTTTCAAAAACATTTGGTAAATATTTTTGGACTTTTTTTCCACAACATAGATTGACTTTGTTTTCAAAATATTTGTTGACCTCATATTTTTTTTACTTTTTTTCAAAACATTTTTTGACCAAATACTTTTAAATTTTCTTCCATGACATTTTTTTTCAACACCATTTTTTTACCTAATATTTTTTCCTTTTTATTCTATAACGATTTTTGACATATTTTTTCATGCCATTTTCTGAAAAGTTATTTTGACTTTTCTTTCAAAACATTTTTCAACACAACATATTTTTACTTTTTTCAAAGCATTTTTCGATCAATTATATATGTTTTTTTTATAAAGCATTTAAGATAAATATTTTTTGACTTTTTTTCTCATGATTATTTTCGACCTAGCATTTATGGCTTTCCGACCCAATATTTTTCAACTTTTTTTCAATGACATTTATCGACACAAAATAGATTGACTTTGTTTTCAAAATATTTGTTGACCTCATATTTTTTTTAACTTTTTGTCCAAAAATTTGTTGACTAAATACTGTTAAATTTTCTTTTCATGACATTTTTTGAAAAGTTATTTTGACTTTTCTTTCAAAACATTTTTCAACACAACATATTTTTACTTTTTTTTCAAAACATTTTTGGACCAATTATATATGTTTTTTTAAAAACATTTTTGGACCTAAGATATAGTATTTTCTTTCAAAAACATTTGGTAAATATTTTTGGACTTTTTTTCCACAACATAGATTGACTTTGTTTTTTTCAAAATATTTGTTGACCTCATATTTTTTTTACTTTTTTTCAAAACATTTTTTGACCAAATACTTTTCAATTTTCTTTTCATGACATTTTTTTCCAACACCATTTTTTTCCTAATATATTTATACTATTTTTTCATGACATTTTCTGAAAAGTTATTTAGACTTTTCTTTCAAAACATTTTTCAACAGAACATAATTTTACTTTTTTTCAAAACATTTTTGGACCTAAGATACATTGTATATTTTTTGCAAAACATTTGGTAAATATTTTTGGACTTTTTTTCCCATGATTATGTTCGACATATATGGCTTTTCTACCCAATATTTTTCAACCTTTTTTCAATGACATTTAACGACACAACATTGATTGACTTTTTTTCAAAATATTTGTTGACCTCATATTTTTTTAAACTTTTTTCCAAAAAATTTTAAACAAATACTTTTAAATTTTCTTCCATGACATTTTTTTTCAACACCATTTTTTTACCTAATATTTTTTTCCTTTTTATTCTATAACGATTTTTGACATATTTTTTCATGCCATTTTCTGAAAAGTTATTTTGACTTTTCTTTCAAAACATTTTTCAACACAACATATTTTTACTTTTTTCAAAGCATTTTTCGATCAATTATATATGTTTTTTTTATAAAGCATTTAAGATAAATATTTTTTGACTTTTTTTCTCATGATTATTTTCGACCTAGCATTTATGGCTTTCCGACCCAATATTTTTCAACCTTTTTTCAATGACATTTATCGACACAAAATAGATTGACTTTGTTTTCAAAATATTTGTTGACCTCATATTTTTTTACTTTTTTTCCAAACATTTTTTGACCAAATACTGTTACTGTTCCTCCAAAAAGCTTCTCATCTGAATCGAACCATTACCATTTAAAGACCTTCTTCTCAAAATGATACATGATGATCACTTACAGCTGAAATGATGAAGACTTGAAATTAGACATTGAGACAATAAACTCATGTTTACTCAATTTTTACTGAGGGACTAAATCAAGAGTGAAGACATCAATGGTAGAGTCCAGGGAGTCGCCCCCTGCTGGTCACTACAGAGAGGTGAGTCATTTCCTCGTAGACGTCTATGGGACCAAAGGAGTCGCCCCCTCCTGATCACTGGAAGTAAAAATACTTTTTGAAAATATACTCATCTCCTTTCATGCCAAGTTTTGGAACCATTTCTATTTTTGTGCTATCATCAGAAAGACACCCTAGCTTAGCAACAGCGCTCTACTGTTGCCTGGCAACCCCGTGTTGGCAACAATTCTTAGAGACAGCTCCGTTGGGTAACTCCCTGCATGAGTGTGCGTATTAAACATGTGAGATGCAACTAGTGCGGTCTGGAGGAGTTGGTGGGCGTTGCCTCTCCTGTTTCCTCTAAACGTTTAAAACGTTGTTGATCTTCTTCTCCCGGATGCTGGATTTAAGAGTCCAACACAAACTGTTGTACATTTCCACAGCAACTATGGCCCTCATGTCGTCTACATGCATATGTCGTGTATACAATGCTTTACAGTTGCATTTTGAGGAGCTTAGCTTCGGCATTGCTCAAGGCTTAGCTATGCTGGACCCATGTGCGTAAGCTCCGTTGCCGGGGGCGACCGGGAGAGGCCCCCAGAACCCCCGACCTCACCAAACGCCGTTAAATCCACACCCACCACTTCCTGCGCTGCGAGTGTCGGGGGGGGGAGAAGAGTTCGGAAAGGGGTGTTTACTCTGGTGGTCCCTGTGGACCAGCGCTGAACCTGCACGAGGCCGTCAGGGGTCACCAGAATCCGACGGTAGAAGAAGACCATCGTCTCTCTGATGGTCTCGTTCGCCGGTGGAGTTTTTCCAGGGAGGATCAGGGCGTCGCTGCGTTGGAGTGATTAAACAAACAGGATCTGGTTGTGTGTGTTTTCACGTTTGAGTCCATCTGTGGGACCAAAGCCTTTAATCAGCTCGGAGTCCTGGACGGAGCAGCAAAGGTCCTTAAGAGCTTAAACGGCACAACCGGCACACTTTCTCACACATTCTTTTGTTG